>NW_007578759.1:75885-95144 GCF_000690725.1 Stegastes partitus
CTCTCTCTCTCACACACACAAACAAACATTTGTTGGTCTGCCGAGGTGTCGGTTGTAAGAAACAACATAAAACGAGGTGAGAAGAAGCTCGTAGCAGCTACTCTGTGTTCTACTGTCTACATAAACACTTCTATTTCCACTTGAAGAAGTCGTATTTTTAGACAGGAGTTAAAGACGCGCTGATGCCGGCCCGTTACCAGAGCGCTTCAATACAATAATACAATAACAGTGTTCATCTCTGGAGTGTCATGCACAGAAAAAATACATAAGAAGAGAGACATGATGAAGGGGTGAGAAGCAAAGGGAGGAGAGAAGAGAAGGACTCAACAGAGTCTGGGGAGAAAGAAAATGTGGAGATTAAAGAGAGTGAAGAAAGACGGGAAGAGAAAGTGGCAACGTTACACATGAAAAATGAGATGCTGACAGACCTGCAGTGACTGATGACGGCTGGAGGCGTTACCGTGTTCAGATGGTCAGTGGACAGCTGTGGGTCTTAAGCTCATGTTAAAGGGGCTTTCACACCAGCGTGGTCATCCGAGGACAGAATGTTTATCTGGCTACATCAGAAAACATAACGAGAAATAAATGGAAGGAACTTTCAAGAACTGATGAACACACTCAGGAAACCGCTACTGGTCCCGTGTTGGCTAATGTTAGCCATATTTCATGCTGTCCAGGGAGGAAAACGATGCGATGCACAGAGAAAGCTGTGTGGTCGCGTTTCCATAGGTGACGGCCACGGCTACGTCTTCTGTGCAGCTCAGACATGATGCAGAAATGCTCAGTCGTACCCACAGACAAGCTAAAACACTTGAATGAAACAAACTGAGAACGTACAGCTATCAAGCATCAAACAGGAGTTCCTGACAACTTCTAGTGAAGCTTCCAGTGAAATTCATGGTAAAGTTAGTGACTGCTGCAAAAGCTGTTGAGTAATTTGAATTTGAGGGCTATTGTCAGCTGTACCAGCGGTTCAGTAACTGCTTGACTGACAGCCAACTAAACATGTGTTTCTCACTGATGCCAGCAGAGAAACAACACAAAGAAAACTTCTGATAAAGTACAAGCCAAAGTGAGTTTTGTCGGGGGAGCAGATCCGGGAGTCAGGGATCAGTTTCCAGGCCTGTCTGAGTGTGTGTTCCCCGGGGAGAGGGAAGGTGAGCTCCCTGCCTGAGACGGCGGCCTCCAGAGACCGCAGCAGGAATGACAGAATACGCAGATTTAATTAGAGGCAGAGGAGAGAAGAACAACACAGAAGACAGCCGACGGCGCCGTGTGCATGTTGGACCGTCTCCTACAAGGGAAGGAAAGAGCGGTACCTTGGTAAGGAGGCATACTGACGCTCCACCTCTTCGTATCGCGGTGACAGCCGATGGTCTGTCCCTCTGCCTGGCATCTGGCAAAGAAAAACAAACGCTTAGTCTGTGGGGGGAAGCAAAATCACGAGGTTCTGAAATCTCCCAGTCAAACTGCTGAAAATACACAATATATTACCCTGCCTTGGGTGTGAGTAAACTGCACAACTGTGAGTCTAAGCATGTGCAATGCACACCCATAAGCCCTTTGCTGTGTGTGTGTGTGATACAGGGTAATTTAGGACTGACAAAGGCCAGTTATTAGGGATTTAGAGCTAGAGTTTCGGTCTTCTGAGGTTGTTTGGGGGTAGAGAGGGTCTCCATCCTAGATTAGGTTACTTCAAAACAGGATGGAGTTGTCTCAGTCACACACACACACACACACACACACACACACACACACACACACAGTTACACACAACTGCGTCTCATCTCCATATTGGGTAAAAAAAAAAAGAAAAAAAGATTAAGTCAAGCTGCTGACAGTTCAATCTCTCCTGCTTCCTCATCTCACTGCTTCTCTCTTTAACCCTCACATCTCATTTTCTCTCCCTCCACTTATTCCCATTCCTCTCTCTTTGCCTCTTACACACACACACACACACACACACACACACACACACACAGTTTCTGTCTCAGAGCTTATCCCAGTCTATTCAGTGGGGAGATTCCAGCTGCCGTGGCGCTCCTAAAAGAAGCCGACTAAACCCCAAACAACAACACACTCCATGAACACACACACACGAGCGAGCAAACACACACTGATTGGCCACAACATTAAAACCACGTGTAGGTGCGCCGTGTGCCTCCAAAGCAGCTCTGACTGGTCGAGGTGTGGCCTCCACAAGACCTCTGAAGGTGTCTCTGAAGGTGTGCTGGGATAGCACACAGCGACATTAGCAGCAGAGCCTTCACGTTTGCGAGGCGAAGTTCCACGGACTTGTTTTTTCAGCACAACCCACAGATGCTTGATCGGATTGAGATCTGGGGAATTTGGAGGCCGAATCAATGGCTTAAACTCTGTGACACGTTCTTTAAAGCCAAGTGGCAACCCTCAGGACTGAAAATGAAGCCAATACCAAAAGTTACTCGAATGGCCAAAAGCAAGTCAGTCCCCACAGACCCCCACGTTGAAATGCCCAACTGTGCAGCAGAAATAAACATGCTGACAGCCTGGTGCAACAAAAGAAGAAGCTCATTTCTTACAGCTTAACATTATGTATAACATAAACAGTTTTGGATAAGCCAAGTGCTACGCAGTCACATCTAAAGGGTTTCCCCATCTCTATGTACAGACAGGACTCAAACCACTCCTGAACAGTTTTTGCAGTGTGGCAGAGAGGAAGATCCTGTTGAAAGAGATCACAGTCGTCTGGGAATGCTGTGACTATCAAGGGGTGTATGTACTGTACAATATTCAGGTAGGTGCCATGTGTCAAAGCACCATCCACTTCTGGTAGGTACTACCCACTGGTGATGGTTAGTACCCGCCACTTCTGGTAGGTACTACCCACTGGTGATGGATAGTACCCGCCACTTCTGGTAGGTACTACCCACTGGTAATGGATAGTACCCGCCACTTCTGGTAGGTACTACCCACTGCATACCAGGAACACTGCAAGAGTCCTGCTGTTTGAAATGCTCTGACCCAGTCGTCTAGCATCACATCCTGTCCCTTGTCAGAGTGGCTTAGATCCTCACATTGACTATTTTTTCCTTTTTCGACCACATCAGCTTCATAAAACCAGTGTTGACTTGCTGCCAAATATATTCAACTGCTTGACTGGTGTAGCTGTAAAGAGATAATCAGTGTTATACACCTCACCTGTCAGTGGTTTATTGTTGTGGTGATCATTATACACAAGCCGTTTTCTCTGAAAGCCACTGAATACTGTGAATAAGAGTCATTTTAATATAATGTGGGGTGACACAGTGACTCTCCATACGTGCTGAAGTTTAACAATAAAACCCGATACCTCCATTCAGTGTGTGTAATGTTGAGCCCATTAAATGTGGTTTGTCGCACCTTTATGACCACCGTGAAATGGTGCTTTTCTTGATAAGTGACATTTCTATCCGATAAAACTGTGTTATACATAACTATTTCTTGAAGTACACTGTTGTACCTCTGACAGGAAATTACTGCATGTCATCTGCACAATTTGGAGCCGTAATGTTTTGTAAAAGTCGCGTGTACGCCGTGTTCCCATACAGTAAAAAGAAGAATAAAATGTTGTAAACCCAGAAGAGCAGAACAGTGAAGTGTGTCCCCAGTGGTGGAGACAAAAGGCTGAAGGTTTTATAGAAAAACTAGGTTCTTCTTCTTCTTCTCTCCTCAAGGTGCTGAGAATTAGATATTACAGACCACAGCTTTTTCTTCTCTCTGCATTCCAGGGAATGATGCCAGAAGGCATATAAAACAGATTTGCTGGCCCTGCTTTCTTTTGAACACCTGTCTTTATAGCTTCAATATCTCAGGTAGAGAGACAGCGGGATATTAAGAGGGAATAGAGAGGTGGAGCGAAAGAATGAAAAGGCATTAGATGAAGAAGAAAGGAGGAAAGAGAGATAGAGTGAATGAGAAGTAAATGAGTTAGAGAGAGTAGGTGGGGAGATATAGAGAGGAGGAGGGATATTATGAAGCCATTGAGAAGTGGCAGAAGGAGAGAAAAGAGATGAGAGGTGAATTATAAAACAAGGAAGTGAATGGGGTGAAGACGAGGGCGACGGAGTGGGGAGGTGAAAGGGACACTAACGACACGATTTAAACAAGAAGGTAAAAGAGGAAACGAGAGGGGTGAGAGATGAGAGGGTGAATGACTGCATCCTCCGCTGGAGACCGAGAGAGATGAGTAAGGAGGAGAAGAAAATCAGAGATCCACGAGTAGAGGAGGGAGGAGAAAATAAATGAAAGGAGGAGGCAGGTGTCAGAGAGATGGAGGAAAGAAAGCAGCTGACAGGGACTAAGATCCGCCTTCTGGAATAACGCTGGCATCATTCTGTTCTGTTTCTTTATTGTTAGCAAAGACAAAAAATGTCCGTAAAAGAACGAATGCATGGGTTGATGCTCTTCTGCTCCAGTGTGTTTGTCTTTGTGTGTTTCTGAAGAACACATGCGATGCAACACAAACAGGTCAGCGCTTCATAAATGTGCAAGCAAATATCCTGATCTACTAATACTGACACAGACACACGAGCTTGATGGTGTGTAGCATGTGTAGGATGCTGGAAGCACAGTAAATATCATGTGATGTAAGCTCATGGTACATCACAGCACACATAAACATCTCCACAGGAATCTGCTGCTGTCGGCTGATCTGACGGCATCTCAATGCATCGGCTTCATGTCTCAAACAGCACCTTGGTCTCTTTTCCAGAAGAATGCAGTCGTACTAGGACGGACCACACAGTGACACTTTCAACATACACGAGTCTAAACTGTATGCCGACATTAATGGAGAGGCGTGAATCACCTGGAGCCATGCAGGAGACGCATTCGTCACATTTCAGAACCAATACTGGCTTAAAAACAGAAAGAGCAAAATACACATTAAAAAATAAAAACATGTCTTTGTCATTCACTTTCATACAATTTCACATCCATTACAGACTAAATGTCACAAAATAAATGAAAGCTTTACTGTGATGGATACAGATGCTGTCACAGCCCTGCTGGCCGAAACACAGCAGCCCAGGAGGCATGAAGCATCACAGGAGACGTTCTCATGGCAGCACTGGTCTAACCAAACTCCCACAATGCTCTCTGATGCGAACATGGAGCTGCCAGTCATCAGCTCCTTGGGTCGCTGCAGAGTCACACAGGAAGAAACTCCACCTGATGGTGAAACTCCACCTGATGGTGAAACCAGGTAATGCAGCTAATTAAAGGTCACATTATGAGCAGCAAACTTGATTCCTCGTTAACATGTGTGGTCTTGGTGAAACAAAAGCTGAAGTTTAGCTTGTTGTATGATCAGACCACAGCAGGATCCGTCGTCTCTCCAAGAAGTCACATTTACACATGGCACCACAACGGAGCTTCATTAATGAGTTATAACTGTCGGCTTCCCACCGCATCACACAGCTGACCTGCCACAAAGAGTCACAGTTAATAAACTGCAGTGAAATCATTTGCTACATTGCAAACCTCGACTTTATTTCTTGCTTACTAGTCATTACTATCTGTTGTATATCATTCCCTGTGTTGCCCGACCTGGCCTGTACCCTAACCCTGACTGCTGTGGCTCTCTCCATCGCTGCGTATGTCTGAATGGCAGCATGTAGCAGCTTTAACAGCCTGATGAAGCAGCAACGCTCCGCATCCCGTCTGACCAGGGCTCCCGGTCATCTGTGCCACCGCTGTGATACGCTGCTAGCATCACTTCAGAATGAAAACAAGAGCTCGACAGCTGCCACAGTAAACACGCCACAAGAAAGTCAACTGGTTTAAAGCGTGAATGCTTTTTTAGACTCGTAAACACATAAAGATGTCAGCCGCAGTGACAAAATCAGCTCGGCCTGTGTGGATGCAACAATATGCATACGGCTGAACTGAAGAATGCTTTTAACTGAAGATTTGGCAATCCCAAGAGCCACTCCGCCACAGCGAGAGGATTCCGCGGTTTATTTGTGAGCTGAGTGACTCTCAGACTCCGGCTAGAGCTGCCTGCATTCGTCCATCTGTAGCTGTGAGAGACACAGAGACAGGAAGGCTACATGCTAGCAGACAGCGGTGACAGGACTACAGGGCAGGCAAACACTGACAGCTGAGCTTGTGTGGGACAGACGGTACACACCCCTTGATTGTACCTGTCACACACACACACACACACACACACACACACACACACACACACACACACACACTAGCATGTGCACACAATCCATCTTTCCAGCACATAAACAAACAATCGTAATCTTTCTCTTTCGAGTGCAGCTACTGTACACAAACACACAGTCTCTGTCAAGCACGCAGCCCAACACACACTCTTCCTCCTCTCCAGGCGCGCACACACACACACACACACACTTAAACACACTCCCTCTCACTCACACAGGGCTGTGGCAGCAGTGTAGTGCACTGGTTGGGGTAATGGTCTAGTGAAAAACCATTTCACGGCATAGCGAGCAGAGGAGAGGCAGAGAGGAGAGCGCGGAAATCAAGCAGAAGAGAGTGATACTGAAGGGAGAGGGAGCACACACACACACACACACACACACACACACACACACACACACACACACACACACACACACACACACTGTAAGAGGGGCTCATCTCTCTCCTTTTAACAGACCCTTCAATTTTCCCATAAAACACACCACCCCATCACTTTCAGCACTGACACACACGCATAGCTTTCTCCCTCCACCTTACAGTTGTTTTTGGCCTACACACACACACACACTGTCCCATCATTTCCACTGCAGCAGTGTGAGGATGTCAGAGGGATTCAGATGGACGTGGAGGATCTGGTGGATGCATGCGGCCTGAATGAGGCCATGTAGTCCACATGTGAAGCGTCTCTTTCTCTGCTTGGTGTCGTCGTCTTGTGTACTCCATCAGATTTCATCCTGTCCTCCTCGTTCTCTCCCTGTCCAACACCCCATCTGTCCCTTCATTAACCAGCTCTTCCTAAGTGAAATACAAGGTTCCTCCGAGTCCTGTTCAATCTCCAGCTCTTACTGAACATGTCTCGTCTTGCTGCTACAGCTCTCTCCACCTCCCTTCCTCCTTCCCATCCATCTATCACTTCTGCCTGAATTCACGGCTCTCTCCTTCCATCTACCTCCATTTCTCTTTTGCATTTATGCCCTGATTGTCTCCTGTGGATCTGTCGGCGTCTTCAAAACCAGGCGTTTGGAAGGTCTGTGGATGAGCAAGAGACACGTCTTTCCTTCACTCCAATGTCACTTTCTCTTTGTGTAAATCAATAGACAAAGCCTCTGCTCCCTCTTTGTCCTCCTTCCATCTCGCCCCCCCTCCGCCTCCCACCCTGGTAGAAATCAATGAATGAGGGCAGGCTGGTTCTAATCCGTATCAGTCATATCGTTCTGCTCAGCCAGCACTTTGGGTCGACTCAATTAAAACAGCTCTCTGTGGTTCCTCTGTGTGTGTGTGTGTGTGTGTGTGTGTCACACCCTCTACCTGAAGCCTACACACACCGCAGTGTGTACAGTCGGCTGTAGACGTTGTGTTTGGATGACAGCCACCTGTCTGTGACCGCCAGCAGCACATCAGAACCAGCAGCCATCCTGATGTGTGTCACACAGTGAATGCAGCGTCTCTGTTGAATCCAACCATCAAAAATATGAATCTAAACGTGTTGGAAGTTTTCAGAGCACTTTAAATAAAACCGTCCTTCTCCCAGTTCTCACACATCAGACCAGATCCAGGCTTCCAGCAGGCCTCTGACTCCAAGGTTTAATCAGCGGATCGGCGCTCATTCTGGGAACCACCCAAACTATAAAATCAACGGCTGGCCGTTGCCTCGTGTCCAAACTGTGTGTGCACCAGGTGGACATTTAAAATGTCTGTGAGGTTTACATCTTTGTTCCAGTTCTGAAGACCAACAGACTGACGAGTCAGTGAGTCAATCAGCAGAAGTACCGGAGCGAGCGCCCTGGTTCAGCTCAATAGCTATGCTTCCACATGTCATACTTTTAAGAAGACCACATCAATATCTTCATCACTTTAATCAGGCTGCATTCTTACCGGGGGCCTCCACTACAGCAGTGTTTTCCCTGAGGCAAGCATATTTGTTGGATCTTGTCACGGCACACAGTGTATTGAGGCTGTTTCAGAGATGCCAGCGAGGTGACGAGGCTCTGGACATCTGTCCCACGCTGAGCGCTGGTGCTCCGAGTGTTTTTGTGGTTGCCTGGAGTTGGAAAGTGTTCAGCGTCGGGTAAAATGAAGCGCTCATTCCTACCACTGCTCCACAGCCATCCAATCACAGTGGAGAAGGTGTGGCGCTGCCCTCCTGTCACATCCCTCTAGCAGCCGAGATACTACTGCTGGGCTCTGACCGTCAAATGAATATGACAGAGTGGACTGGTTCTATGGTGGGTCTATCAGCTGATCGCTACAGCCCATTACTTCTGTGGATATTCCGTTTCTTAGCAACCAAAGCCTCTGAGCTGAAAACAAACCAAAACGCCTCCACAGCATCTCAAGCTCCCCCAGCTCTGCGTTTTCAGCTGGCAAAGAAAAACGCTTTGGTGGTGACACAAGCTGAGGACCAGCGTGTTCAGCTCATAAAGCTCATGGCCTGCTGTGATGAAGCTGCTTTTCTACATAGTTTCCCCCTTTATGTGCTTTATGTCGCAATCCACAGCCAAGACTACTCAACGTGAAAGAAAAAAACCCGACTAAGAATTAAACACCCATAAAACGCATTAGCCCATCATTCTAATGACACGTTATTACAAGGAGCTTCCAGCTTTCACACTGAATGAAAACTGCTTCAGGTCTCTGGAAAACCACAGCAACACCTTGCTGAGTGCTGGGAGCTGGATTCTGTCCCCAGTTCAATTTGAAACCCATTCTATGCCATGACTTCACCCCAAGCATGCTTCTAATACCGCATGGGGGTGTAGAAAGACTTAAATATACATCACACTGTAAAACAAAGGAATCCGTGACCACCATGAGTAATCACAGCCACGCTCCAGTGTGTCTGATAGATTAATGCAGCTTGTTCATCCACAGTGAGATCACTAATACGTCCCGTTGGTCTCCAGCGAGGCAGAAAACACGACGCCGGTCTCCTGTGTGAGCGAAGCTTCGGCTTTTCAAATGGCACACATCACAGAGGGTTCAGTCCTGCAGGCCTTTCTACTGGATCAGTTCTCTGCTGCTCTCTACATTCATGTCCATTCGTGGCCACATGTGATCTATTCATGGACACTTCCTCCTGTTTGTTCATCTCCGTCCACCTCCACCACAGTCTTTATGTGTCCTGCTCTATGTGACTCTCCATTCGTTCATCTCATACGGCGTGCCATCCCTCTCTCCATCCATTTATCCATCCATTCATTCTGGAGAAAGCAGTAATTGCAGCTGCTGGCGAAAAGCCATCCATTTTCTCAGGCTAATTACTACAGCCTCTTAACAGAGTAGCACTAAAGGGAAGAGAGTCGACAAGCACACTCACAAGAACATGCTTATTCACATTCACACACAAGTTCACCTCTGCACACACAAACAGCCGCACAAATGAGGTCTTTCCACAGTTCATCATTATTCTAATGAGTCTGCGTTGACCACACAGGAGACCGTCGCTCTGCTGCAGGATGTCGGGACTAAATCCTATTTATACCGCCGGAAGCGGGCCGTAAGAAATGCTTTCTAAAGAGTCATTCACAGCTTATATCTGTCTCGACCTGAAGAAATATATTTTGGGAAATATGCTCATTTGCTTTCTGGCACAGAGTTAGATGAGCAGATTGATGCCACTTCCAGTCGGTTAGCTCAGTACAAAGAGAAGCAGCGTGCCTGGCTCTGGCCAAGAGCTAATAAAGTCCATGTAGCAGAGCTGCAAGACTTTCAGATGAAAACAGAAACACAACATGCTAACTGGTGAACTGTCAGAGGACTCGGTTACTTTGGCCACGGCTGTCGCTAAGCTAGTAAAACCCTCTCCTGGCTGGAATCTCACATCCAAATGAAAACAGCTGCATCGATCTCAGTTTGAAGTGTTTAAGTATTTCATCAAAGAGAAAAATACAACTAAATATAGTAGTACCTGTATGTGACGAAGCCAGCTCAGAATTACTGATGTGAGTTTAATGATGAGATAATAAAGGTGAAGCTTTGTCTTTTATCTCTCAGCGTTACAACATACCTGATGTCAGCGCTATGATTCATCCGTGAGCAGGTAAACCTGTACTGTGGCTTACACCTGGCAGAGTGACTGCTGAGTCACTGCTATTGGTCACCAACCCCATGGACCTTCTGCAGACACCAGTTTGGTCACTTTGGGCTGTAAAACCTCCCTTTAGCTTTGTTTAGAAACGAGGAGCGGCAGCCGGAGAGCGATGGTGACAGAATAAAATAATCAGGGCAAATGCGCTTATTTGTTTACAGCACCAAAGAAACACCGAGCGTCTTCATTCTCAAACCTCTTCCTACTGAAATGTCAGCAAAGCACTAGAATAAAGGGCTAAGAATTAAGAATGGAGCACAGTTAAATGTCACAGCGCTGTTGAGCCTCTGGTACAATTAAGACCACAGAAGGTCAATTTTCCCCAAAGCACGCAGCTTAGAGCGTCTCCCGTGAATACAGCTATTAATACTACTTAATGCAAAGCGTATCCTGTTTACTTAGTGCAGGTGTGTGTGAGTGTGGAGGAGGCTGCATTAGCGCTGTGTGTCTGTTTATATGTGTATCAGTACGTAGACCCATCAATCAACATAAAACCTCTGTTTGTTAAATGGCATTTAAAAGTTATCACGCTGGCAGCATCCCAGCAAACTTGGAGCAGACGCACAGCAGCACTCATGCCGACACACAAGCAAGTTTGTTGGTGGAGGAGTTTGCATTGACTTATACTATTGGACTCAGAACAACCCTGGAGACAAACACAAGACGTGTAGTTACAGTCCAGGGCTTCAGCCTCACACCAGCCAGGAGCCAAGTCCAAACCCTCACCGGTACGGCAGCTTACGATCAGTTCATCTGCTAACAGCAAGAAGAAAGAGGACATGTACTGTTGTCATTCAGTTCTGGTCTAGGTTCTGTTCAGATCAGCTGTTTCCAAACAAATCAGGAGGAGTGAGCATCAAGTCATTCAAAAACTAGATGGTCCCACATCAGGTTTCTGTGACTGGCAGCAGGTCCTGATGGACCTACTGGACCTTATTCATCTTCTCTGGAGTCACAAACACACGACTGATGATGAACATTATTGGCTCAGATTGCCTCTGGACCTCAGATATCATTAATGGTGACGTATGTTTAACAGTGCAGGAGTTTTAAGATGGACTGCAGCACGAGGAGAAGCTTCAGGAGGTCTCCTCTGTAACCTCACACATGATCACAGTACAAAAGTGGAAAACGAGGCTGCACCGCTCACTCCAGGATAGCACTGAGACGACTGAGCCAGAAGGAGCTCTTGGGGATCCGGTGTGAACAGGACGGAGGCTGTGCTGCAGCAACTCTCTGTCAAGTCAAGATTACTTTGCAACGAGAAAAACAAAAGCACAAAGTGAAACAAGTCTGGGTGGCAACTGGTTCGGAGGACGCAGTCTTCAGTGATTTAAGCTTAAACGTCTGTGGCTACGGCATGGTGCTAAACGTTCTGCTGGACCACAGCTGCTCCAGGAGGAATGACTGGAACAGTCCAACACATCACTTCTGACAATCAGGGGTTCAGGAGGTTTGAGAATGGGTCTATAAAGCTGTCATGATATTAAATAATCACATCGGTTCAGAGCTAGACCAGATCTCTCCTGATTGTTGATGGGGGTAAAAATAAAGGGGGTAAATCTGCTCAGAGGTCCAGTAATCACATCCTGAATGTACACACAGAGGGACACACCTGCTCTTCAGTCTGTACTTCAGAGAACATCTTTGCACTCCCATGAAGACGTTCACTGTAAATAATGATCACCTTGTATGAACGTGGGCCATACATGCTCATGCAGGCTGGGTTTATGAACAGCTAGAAGAACAACGGGGGTTCAGTTTCTATACCAAAGTCACATGTGCCTCACTTTCACACCTCTGGTTCTTCACCTCTCACCAGAGCTCAGGTGGCAGCTTGCACACACACTTTCTACACCTTTTCCAAAGTTACCAGAATAACAAGGTGAGCGCACATGAACCGAACCAAACAGGTGAGCTGTGAAAGCATCGACAAGAAGAACCTATGCATACTTTTTGGGGTTTCGTTTTGGGAGGGGGACAACTTTTGGTTCCAAAATTGGACTCGAGTCCCCATTACGTGAATCTGTGAACGGGTTTTTGCTGTCAAGACAAAAAAAAACAAAAAAGCACACTTGCACAGCCATAGTGAGAAAAAAGTGTGATCCTGAAGAGCCCAACGGGAGCAGCTGTGCACTCCTCAGTTCAAAAGCAGCTGTTTTGGTAAGTGTGTGTATATTTTATATAGAATTATATATTTTAGGAAGAGAAGGCGAGGAAAGGGAGGGATGGATATGAAAGAGACGACGGAACCAGGGAGAGAGGGAGATGGGGATAAATAAATGATAGTAAGAGGGAAGGTAAGGCGATAGCACAGAGGATAGGATTAGTCTCTGCTGCAAAGCCTGAGGAGAAACACACACACACACACACACACACACACACACACACACACACACACACACCACAGACTATTTGTGTAGGCTCACACTATACTTTTAATACACTTCCATGCAACGACACACACACATATTACACATTCAGTAAAATATTAGCTGGAACAGACACCAGACCACACACACATTTAGCAGCGACACACACACACACACACACACACTCAGGTTTATCCAATCCGTAGTGTTCTTAACAGTTAAGCTCGTCCTTGAAAGTGCAAGGTGGGAAGTTGATAAGAGGACAGAAAGAGAGGAGAGAGTCCGGGGTGATGGCGTCTACAGAGGGACAGAGGGGAGGATGAGGAGATGGGAGCCAGAAGTGAAGGAAGATAATTTGGTTTGCTCTAAGCCCCCTCCCTGCCACCAGATAGTACATCCCTCTACCCCCCACTCACATCTCTGTCTCCTTTTCTCTCCCCCAAACTTCCCGACTTAAAAAAAGTTCCCCTTTGAGGATTAGGCGGAACAAAGAAAGGTGAATTCCAAGGAAGCCTCAGAGTGGAGGAGAGCAGAGGAGGCAGGTTAAAGGGGAGACGCTCACCTGACAGACGCTCACCTGACGGCCACGATGGCAGGAAATGTTTTACCTGCTCTGCCGTTTTTATAGAAGTCAGTGCCTGAGGCAGGAGAATCTGTGCTGGGTTTGTGTGTCAGTGGATTTTCACATTATTTATCTATTTCTCTGTGATATCTCAGGAGCAAGACTTAGCATAAGAGCATAAGCACATAAGAGCAGCAGCGCCACAGTTCTGCTGCGTGCACCACACAACGTATGTGCATGTACACAATCTGAACACAGGAGCAAAGAAAACAGGTTCAGTGTGTGTGTGTGTGTGTGTGTGTGTGTGTGTGTGAGACTGGGAGCAGGTGGCTCCAGCAGCAGGTTAGATGGAGCTGTAATAGGATGAAAGTGGCACTTTTCCCTTCTGCCTCTCGCACACGCTCAGTTCCTCTTTCAGATGATTGGCTCCAGTCGGGGGGTAGCGGCGGCCGAGGAGTCTTTTGGGTCTTTCCTATATTTCTTATATTTTTTATTCCTTCTAATTTCATGAAAGTCTTGACCTGCTCCCTCCTGTGGTCTCCTCTGTCACACTGTTCCAGCCTCAACATGCTTCATACCTCCTTCCTTTCCTGCTACACTGCTCTGTTTCTGTCTCATCTCTCTGCTTTTTCTTTCATTTCTCTTGAACCCCCCCTGCAGTTCCACCTAGGCTAATATTTCAGTCCAGGTAGCAGTGGGGCTGTAAGCTTAACATCCTATTACCACTGCAAGTGGATAAGAGATCTTATCCTCAAATTTAAAATACATTTCAAACCGAAAAAAAAAAAAAAAAGTTTAATCTAAACTGGGACCTGCTATCACTTTATTACACTGACTAAAACTACAAAACAGCTCATTAGAAGCCAGGATGTGCTGTGATAAGGGTCTTTTTACATTAATAATGTCAGATTCAGCCTGTCTTTGGATTGAGATCAGATGAACTCGTACCTACATCCTTTTAATAAAAAGGTCAAAATGCCATTTTTAAAATACAATAGAGTCAAAACGTGAGTGAAGCGATCCAGTACTGAACATCTGTTTACGTGCTGAGTGCCCCACGGTGGGCACATGTGAAAGGACGATACAGGCTGAGCACAGGAAAAAAAGGAGGAGAGAGGAATGGACAAAGAAGTGTGGAAAATGGAGGCAATATTTGCTTTTGTGCTCGATGTCATGCTTTGGATGGAGGCAGGAATCCACTGGCTACGCTGCGCCTTTGTTCAGTACGTGGACCTGAATGCATGAACACATATGTACACATGTACAGGCGTCCCGACACACAGCCAGCGGCGGCTGCTCTCTCTGTGGGTCTTAAACAGAAATGCACACACAGCGATGAAGTCTTTAAACTTTAAGTCCTTTCCCACCTATATTCTATGACCCCTGAGAAACCTGCTCTCTCCTAACAGCCGAGTTGTTCCAGAAACTGAGCAGGAATGGACGCTCTGGCCCTCCTGAAACGCACGCTTTACCTGTTTCAAATTGGAGGAGCTGGGCTCATGAAGTGTGGTGGTGGTTCTATAACGGCAGCACAAAGAGAACATCGCTGAAAAGTTTTCATTTTTCTGAAAGCTGTGACCTGGCTGAATGGGTCAGGTATTACTTTCAGCACAAGAACACCATCGTGGAAATGGAGACGGGCGTTTTCTTGCAGACACCAGCAGTCTCCTGCAGACCGACCAGGATGTGGACTTAGCTGGAGCCCAGGTGGGGTCGAAGGGGGATGGGCAGAGGAGGAGCACAGGACTGGAGAAAGCAGGACGGCTGGGAAAGAAAGAAATCTAAGAAGAGAGCAAGACGGGGATTAGAAACCCCCTGAAAGGCAGTCACTTAATTTCCTGACTGAGGTGGCTATGATTATCTCCTGGGTGGGAATGGAACGTTTGATGTCCTGGGACCAGACTAATCCCTGGTGACTAACCTCCACCTCTCATTTCCTCTGGATTAGCTTACTCTGCTACTTAATAAGAAAAAGTTGGAGGTGGATCAATATTACCTACAGTGAAGGAAGACAGATGGAGATTGTTTCCTTCTTCTGCGGCTGTGGAGACCGTCCTCACCACAAAAATGACAACATTTGTCGTTTGTCCACCTCACCTATGCCTCCTAACAAAGGCCTCTTGTGGATCTGTGAGTAACAGCAGTGAAGTAGTGTGATGTTGTTACGGTGCCAGAAAACCTTGGAGGGAGAAGACTGAGGCCTGCGATGGGGAAGACGTTACAGAGGAAACCAGTGTTTGTGGTGTCTCACCAGTTGCATGCCAGTTCCTCTGTCAGTGAGCTAAGTTAGAGAACTAGCAAGTCCTGATGCTAGTCATGAGATAACTCTGAAAAGCATTTTGTGTTTGACACCACAGACAAAAACAACCACGGATGAAGGTAAGGATGCTGTTGCTGTCGTACAGTAACTGTCAGAGGCTCTGCAGCTCAACAGCAGCATCATGAAGGTGGAAAGAGCAGCAGCGCTACCAGGGAAGCAGACTGATGACTGATCACTCAGAAACAGAAGGCCACGCCCACAACCTAGGTCACCTTCTGTCATTCTGGAAACGTACAAACTGAGCTTTGTAACGCCGGTTTTTGTCCTCTATATGTGCAGCATCATGGCTACGCTGTGACTAAATGAGATGATGACGCAGTAAATGGGTGACAACAGCCTCCTGAGTCTTCTAGCAGACGGGAGATGTGCCTACAGCCCCGTACGAACGGGAATGATGCGTGATGATGTCACGTACTGATGGTATGATGACATCTGAAACGACATGTTAGAGGACTCGTTGCAGGACTTGTTGGAGGACTTGGAGGACTTGTTGGAGGACTTGTTGGAGGACTTGGAGGACTTGTTGCATCCCGTCCTGTGTCTGGGGGACACGTAGATCTGAGGGTTGAATGAACTACAGGAGGACGTGAGTGTCGAGGCTGAAGCCAAACAGGAACCTTCATGCAGCGTTTTCGTTGGTCGGTGTCGCGGCTCAACTCGGCGGACGGACCCACGGACAGCAGACTGTGACTCCAGCCGGTCTGGTTTGATGAATGTGAAGCTGAAGGTGACACAGTGCCTCCAACAGTTCAGTCCCTCATCACTGATTCACACGAGGACTTGCTGCACACACACTTTGACTAAAAAGCTGCAAATTAACCAACAATTTCTCAGAAAAGCTGTTGCCAAATTATGTTCAACAGTCTTTTGCAGATTTTTTTTTTTCTCACCAGACTTTTCTCAAGAGGGAAAGCCTGAAGTGTTGCCAGGTTACCGGCCAATCTGACCAATGACATGTCACTTGACCCTTTCCTCGGCCAATGCCCTGTCTCCGACAACCGGCTGGGCCCCAGCTGGCCAATTAGCTCGCCTCTTAGTGTGGAGTTCGGCCAATGAAAAGCCCCAGGAGACTTCTGTTCAGCTGAACTCACAGATGGGAGGACAGAGAGGGAGCGAGGAGGAGTGTGTGTGTGTGTGTGTGAGGGAGGAAGAGGCTGTGAGGGACTTGGCCTGAGTTCCCAAACACCATTGAGACATCTTCACTGAAGAGGTTGGCTAGTTTTGAGTTAGCAGTTGGAAACAAACCTCTGAAAAGGACCAATGGGAGAATTTCATTGCAAGTAGAAGAGATAAAACGGAACCAAACTGCTAGCCTGCCACATGCCGTTTATACAAAGAAGACCACCTTGTAGAGACAGGAAGTGACCTCACAGGGCGTGAAGCAGTTCAAAACAAGCACATTGTGAAGCTCACGACAGTTTGACTGGAGTTCAACATGCAGCCTGTGTGGCTGCTGCACATGATGTGTTCCACACAACAAGCTCCAGCTGCTGCTCACACACTCTTTAAAAAGAATGAAGACGTTTAGGGCCGGCCAGTGTTTACTGTCCGTCACGCCTAATGTAATGAGGAGCTCTGAAAATCAACCAGAGTCTGAAATAAAACGGCCAAAACCTGGTGATCTGGACGGAGAAGGTCGACCCAAACACAGCAGAACCACTTTAAGGCTGTCTCTGTTCACCAGTTAAACTGGATCACAGTGAAGCATGTGTGTGTTTTATGTCACACACACACACACACACACACACACACACAGGAGCCCCCCTCCTTCTCCTCCTTCTCCTCATGTGACTTGAACTTCTGGACAGCTCACACTGAAGTGTTTCAGTTCTACTTTCAGTTTGCTGTGGATGCCAGAGGACAGGAATGAACAAGACCAACACCTCCAGAAATAGAACAAACAGGTCAAACAAGCAGAACTAAACGTGTGTTTCATGTGAGTGGTCTGTTGCATTCCTTCATATGTGCTTCATATGATGCTGTACACGCATGAAGCATTCATGCAGAGCAAAGTTGGAGAAGCTGAACAGACTACGTTCTCCTGCAGGCGGTTCAGAGCTGCTGAGGAGTCACTACTGACTAAATTATGGCCGCTGACAATGATTCCTGCAAGTGACCACAAGCCCACATTTCTATTAGAAACACAGAAGCGGCTGGGTGGCAGACACGCCGTATATAAACCTGAGCTTTAAAGTGCTCAACAGCAGCACAGAGGTGTGTTTGTGCCCTGATGTTCCTCAACATCTTCCTCTCCTCGGCTTTCCACGACACATTTTTAGTTCTCAGTGAGACTCTCGGTGTGTCGCTCTCTCGCTCAGTCTCTTCTGACATCTCTTGAGTTTCCTAAAGCTGCTCTTGCTGCCAAACTCCCCGACTTGTACGACTGTAGCCCAGCTCCCTCCTCTCCTCCCCGTCTTCCAGTGTTCCTTATCTATCAGATGACTCACCACATTTCAGCATCAGATATTTTTCTGTCTGAAGCTCAAGAGCTGCTTGCTGCTTTAAGAATAGCACACAATCTCCAAATACACACACGCCTGCTTTATCTTTGCCTGCTCAACAACAGTCTGTATGCAGCGTGCACAGGTACACACACTGGTACGTAGAGGTGTGTGTGTCCTCGACAACACAGCTGAGCCAACAATCTAGAAAAAAAACAACAAAAAAAACATGTACACACACGCACGAACAAACATACCCGCACACACGTGCACACATTTGGCTATCTGTCCTGTCCACAGCGCAGTGGCCAGTGGTGATAACACTGTCCACTGGACCACAACTCATCACTCTGTACACACACACCTGGTCAGGGCTCTGTGTGTGTGTGTGTGTGTGTGTGTGTGTGTGTGTGTGTGTGTGTTGGAATCTCCTCAAAGCCTGAATGGAAGTCATGAGAGCTGAGCAGAAATCTAAATGTGATCCTTCGTAACGACATCAGAACCGAGCAGCTTCACTTGAAAGCACAAACACACGAGACGGACACACCGAGGCCACGCCCACACCGAGGCCACGCCCACACCGAGGCCACGCCCACACACAGGGTGTCCAAGAATGTCCCTCCACACAGACTACGTGAGCAGCATTAGTCCAGCCGTCTGAGGCCAACGCGCTGCAACAACAGAGGCTTTCACACTGAATTCTGCTCCTGCACGTGATGTCCACATGGCCGGGTGTCCACTCCACGCAGCAACACATCTGGATCACTGGAGCAAAAACTCACATGATCACAGTCTCTTGCTCGCTCGCTCTCAGGTAAAGGTCAGGTGTAATCAGATGTCTTTTGTTCCTCCTTGGCTACAGCACGGCTACATCTGGACCTCTCACCAAACACACACATCCACAGACCTACATGTCGTTTTACTGCTGTGACCAACACACATGGTGACACCTCATCTGCAGGGTCAGACGTGAGCAGATGCACGTCTACGTCATGTTCCTGGAGGCTGGTGGACACCTCAGACATGACACCAGAGCAAATTCAAGCACACACACATGCCAGACACACTCATGTTCAGGCAGTCTGAAGCTGCTGTTGCACCGACATGTGTTGGAGCTGTGGGAGGACAGCGGAGCAGGTGGAGCATGCTTAGTCTCCCATCATTATCATTTCCCACGTGCACTCACACACCAACCTTGTTTCCAAGGCGTCAAAGCAGCCGGCGTCTGAGAAATACAAACGGTCTCCTTCAGCGTCGGCACCACCGGCATCAACGTTCAGTG
>NW_007578759.1:95752-98363 GCF_000690725.1 Stegastes partitus
GTGTCCAAACGTTAATTGACTTTTTTCACATAGTTTTTCTTTCACTCGCTGTTTGGGTGTTTAGGCCCAAAACGACCTACAGTTAGAAGAAAACGTTACGGTTTGGTTTCACAACATTAACCATGTTACATAGCAAACGGGTCCAAATCCGGACCAACAGTGGCGACACCGGCAGAGAGCGTTCGGTTGTGGACCGACGGCGTCTATTGGTGCCATTCACAGATGTTTACAGGTCTATAGGCTACAGTGCTCGTTAAAACGCTGACGCTCAGGGGTCCTGACGAAGCAGTGAGACCAAGTCCACACAGTCACAGCACACATAGCTTCACATGTGGTTCTGCTGAAGTCCTGACATCATGCCTGCTCTCTCCACTGAGCTGTGTCCTCCTGGCAAACTGGTCGCCTCAACTAACGAGTTCATTACCAGCCGGCTCTTTGCTTTTGTTGTCAGATGCGATGCTGTAAGAGAGACATTTTTAAAGAAGCATGGACGTTTGGCAGCTGCTGGTTCCTACAAGACATTAAAAGAAGCCATGACTGATTTCTGTAACGCGATGTTTCCAGAGCGGCAGTGGACGTCAGTCAGGCTGCTGGCTGCTGCACAGTGAACTAGATCTGGGATTGTTTTTTTGTTGGTTTTTACTGTCCATGACCTGTGTGATGAACGCTGTCAGTCACCCTGGGAACAGTCATGTCAGGACTTAGTGCCCACAGCTTCATGAGTGGCTCTGCAGCTTGAAGACAGATAATAAGTCCTGACATGTTGACTCATTGTGTCCTGCTGGCAGCGAGAGGACACAGAGAGGGAGTGTGTGTTCAGGAGAAATGTGTGTATTCAGACATGGGAGCATACGACGTTCATGTGTGTCTCATGTATGTTCTCATCCTGTGTTCTGTTCTGTGCGTGTCTACCAGACGTGGAGCAGTCATCAGACCCGGCCGGCACCAGGCCCAGACAGCGAGGTCAGTCATTCACTAATCATATTAACATTCCTCCATAATGACCCAACTCTCCCTGTTCACTCATCCTCTCTCTCCCTCCATCCATCTGCCTCCTCACTGATGGTATCGGCCTCATCACCTCACCTTTCTAAGCATTCGTCCATCTTTGAACCCTGACCTTTCTCTCATTTCATCCCTTCTTTCTGCCTCTCTCTGTCCTTTCATTTCCTCATCTTAAACCTTCACCATTTCCTGCTAGATGTGTGTTTAACTCCTGAGTCCGGCTGCATCAGGTTTGTATCATCAACCGCTTTGTCAAGAGAAACTGCAAATACCAAACTAAGAACTCAGGTTGGTATTCATTCTGTGCAGGAAGGAAACACACAGACTCCAGGTCATCACCTGAAAGAACAACCTGCTTCGTCAGCAAGCTGGAAGTGATCTGCTCCCTGCTTGATGAGCAATGAGTGACTTGAGCCTGGATGACTTCTACGGTAACGTTCTGAATCTCATCAGATGGTTCTAGATGAGAACAACAGATTTAAATACGTCACCTCCAGCTCTGTGCAGTTTGGATTTCTGAATCATTTTGACTAAATAATGACAAAAAACAAACAATTAATCAATAGTTCATTATTGCTGCTAGTTGCTGCCGTCCTCATGGCCGGTATTTACGGCTGCTCCATGAAGGTTATTCATCAGACGAGGAGTGTTCCTGTGTGCCACGCTGAGCTGACTGCAGGTCAGGACTGCTTCGTCTGGGGCATTGCTACTGGCTTAGATAATGTACGTACGTAGGGGTGTGTGTGTGTGTGTGTGTGTGTGTGTGTAGGAGGATCTCTATCAGCACCAGGTTTCCTTCTACTGCTTTCCAGCCAAGTCAAATGGAGGCTGTGTGACTTGGCTCAGACCAGTCTGACTAAACGGTTCTGCGTTTGGCTCAATATCCTGCAGTGGTTTTCATTAGGAGCCTACAGTTAGCTTTCACTGCTACACACACACACACACACACACACACACACACACACACACACACAGATGAACCCTAAACATCACCGTGACTTCAGCCTTAATGTTAAACTTAATGGTTTATATCTGGGGCCTTGTGTTGGTCTCCAGACGGGAAGCTGGTCCTCACAAGGTGACGTGTTCACGTCCCCACATCCCGAGTGAGACAGTCCCACACAGACATGTACATAGAGTGACAGTCTGCAGGGCTCCTGCTTTAAACATGAAACACTTCTTAGGTTTCTTTCAGCGCTCTCAGGTACTGTACGGCCATCACAGCGACTGGCCACTGACCTGGTCGGTCAGTGTGAATGTTTGACTGTTCATGGCTCCAGATCTCTGACAGTCAGTCAGCCTGAGCCGACCTCAGTGTGGTTCTGGGCTGAGCTCAGTGGCACCGCGGTCCACGGGACGGACAGCGGAGGACAGACACACGAACAATAAACGTCTGAACATGAGAGTATCACTCTTATCGACAGTGAGAGCATGTATATCACGTCTGTGTGTGTGTGTGTGTGTGTGCGCACGAGCACATCTAAGCCAGCTCCAGGAAACGCAGCGATGTGTCCACTGACTCGACACTGATCCCATCTTGTCTGACTTGCAACCTCCTGACCTGCTGCTGGGTGAGCTCACACACATCAACACACACTCACACACA
>NW_007578759.1:98675-100565 GCF_000690725.1 Stegastes partitus
CCTTCTGGACAGGCAGCGGAGCTCCTTCTCAAACAGACTGATTCACAAGGACCGGTACCAGAACCCAGAGCAGTAACCCTGAACAACACACACAGCTCTCTGCTCTGTCAAACCCTCTGTCTTTGCACTGTTTGTTCAATTTGCACATTTTGTACAGATGTTTTATTTATTTATTTATGTTAATTTCACTCTATTTTTTAAACAGTATCTAACTTCAGCCCTTTTCTGCTGTGATCGGTGTTTTTCTTGCTGCTGCTGTATCACAGTGATTTCCCAGACTGGGATAAATAAAGTATTTTTCTATTCTTCCCTGACTTGTTATGTTTGCTATGTGCCGCTGAAGGTCTTCACATGGATGAGCGTTCCTAAAAAGCACCTCATGATGCTGAAAGCCTGAAATGCAGAATGGCTGCTCTCTGCTCTTTCTGTTCCTGTCTCATTCGTTCCTTCCCTCAGTCTAGCAGTTGTTCTGGACCATCAGTGTAAACCCAGTTTCCTTTCTGTTCCATTAGATTCAGCACATTTGCACCGTTCCAACTCCCCACTTGTCCTTATAAGGGCAAAGTGAGCAACAGCGTCGGGCTCAATTCCATGATCGCACAGGAAGCCCCACTGTCTGACTGCAAACTATGTATCTGCCTGCAGATGCGTGACCGTGCACATGTGTGTGATGGTGTGTTGGCATTCACCAGCACATGCTTGTTTGGCGGCGAGATGCCGTCCGTGTCATTCCCACGTAACCTTTGTAAACCAGCTTATCTTTGTCATGCAGATCTCTGCTCAGTCAGCCTGACATATATTCTTCATTAAAGGTCATTTTTTTATCCAGTCAGTCACTCTGTTTTCACAGAAGCCTTCAAAGGCCTGTTTCTGGAACAACGCTGATGTGTCAGATGATAAATCTACACGGCTCGTCTCCACAGATGCCAAACACTAAACTTCATCCAATTTGTGCAATGGGTAAAATTCAGAATGTGAATCAAGTCCTGGATGAATCTGTCAGCGAAGCAAAGCGCTTTTTCTGCAGAAATGCCGAGCACGGGGAAAGTTCCTCAAGCTGAGAGTCTCTGACCGACTGAGCTGCCGTTAAATATGAGTTCATTACATTAAGGCTGCGTTCAGACGGAGGAGAAGGTGACAGAACACGATCTGAGCAGCGATGTGTTTCCATGAGGAACCCAGCCGTGGTTCGGTGCGAGCACTCGGCATGTACGAGTCCATGTCCTCCACGTGTCAGTGACTGGATGAAACCGCCACATGTATGAATCTGTCTTCATGTGTGTGAATCGTAGCTTCTTCTTTATTTTATGTGTTTATTTGTGTTTTTGAGCTTTTTTATGTAAAGTAAATAGATAACTACATAAAAATCACACATTACACCCTTTAGAAAGACATCTCCTTCAAATCATCAGACGACAGCTTCTCTGAGTGTGTGTGTGTGTGTGTGTGTGTGTGTGTGTGCCAGCTGCCAGCAGCCTTCAGTGATTGGCTGAGGCGGTACAGTATATTCCAGTGGATTGATGGTCACACAGAGCTGCCATTAATAATGCAGGCTGGAGAAACACGGCCGTACGTGCTACACAACATAACTCTTCTTCTCTTCCTTTATTTCTCAAATTCAGTTTTCTCTCGTTGCACTTGTTGTGACAATATATTCCATATATACATCTTTCCATCCTGCTCCCTGCCCAAGAGCTTGGAGATGGGAGATGGAAGGAGCCATCGATCATCTCCACTGATCAACAACAGCTTCTGTCCTCAGTAGAAAACATGATGTTCACATAATGATGTGGCTCCTGTTGAAGACGGAGGCACAGGAAACAGAGCAGATAACACTGGAAGGCCACGAACAGCCCGAGTGTGATGGACAGCTATGTTAGGAGGGACGAG
>NW_007578759.1:101555-108221 GCF_000690725.1 Stegastes partitus
GAGAGAGAGAGAGAGAGGGATTGAGCGGGAGCTGAAAACATGGTCTTTCTTTCTGTACGGCACAAACAGCTCTCTTAACCCTGCCTATTATAAGAGAGCAGCTCCAAGGTTTACAGCAGCTCCGTCTACCAACAGTCGGGTTTAATCCCTGCCTGTGCACCTATAAAACAGCCAGCACGGCTATTTCTGCTTCATAATAGCTGAAATGAAATGAACAGTCTCGAGGTCATGAAAGAATGGGCTGTGTGTGTGTGTGTGTGTGTGTGTGTGTGTGTGTGTGTGTGTGTGTATGTGTGTGTGTGTGTGAGGGGGGGTTGTCTGGTCCAGCATGACTGTAAAATGACGAATACAAGGTGTACCAGTACAACTCCATGGGTTGAACAAAATATCAGATTTTAGAGGCATATTTATAAGACCCACATTTATAGATTATGTCAGAGGAATCTGTATCGGAGCAGAACCTGTAGCTGGAATTATTACCTGTAAAAGCAGATTTATGTGCTCCACCAACCACCAGCAGCAGCCAGAAGGAACAGACCACTAGATGCTGAGCTGGATCTCTGCTCCGGCTCGGGGATTTGAATATGAACAAAGACTATTATGTGACGAGAACTCTTGGCTTTAATCCTGAGTCCCGTTTTAGATGTAGAAACAGAAGCAGCCCTAATCTATAGACCACCTTCATCCTCACTAGGGTGGTGGGGGGCTGGAGCCTATCCCAGCTGACTCAGGGTGAAGGCAGGTTCACCTGGACAGGTAACCAGTCTATCACAGGGCCTACCACATGACACGTGTTCAGATTTGTTCAGTCAGATGAGCTGGGCTGATGAACAGAAATCGTTTGGTCCATGATGTGTAAGTTTAGGCTGAACAATGAAAACGATGTGTTCTTAGGAATGTTAATGAATAATTGTTAAAGGATTAATTGCTGTTAATAGCTGATTAAAATACTGATAAAGCAACAGACAGAAGAAAAGAAGCTGCAGTTGAACTGTAACTACCTGTATATGTGCTGCAGTACCTGGCTGTGCTCACCTGGTGCTGCTTATGAGATGGACCTACAGGTGTGCCTGCTGACCCCCATACGGGCTGCGTGAAACGAGTCCACCTCCTTTGCTGTTCAACAGTGAACTGTGGCCATTATGAAGAAGGTGTGTGTTACCTGTCTGACTCAGCAGGCGACCTGAGGCTCATGCTGAAGCTACGCTAGCATTCTTCGATGCTAACCCAGGCCGGGAGCACAGAGCAGCTGTAGCGGCTAACGCTGCTAACATTTAGGAGCAGCAGGACTCTGGTTACAGGCTTCCAGCAGCATTCAAACTAAAATAATGAAGTGAATCATTGATGCTCTACTCTGAGCATAAATAAGTTTAGAGCTGGCAATAACCCCTGACTGATTTCCTGGACAGATAAAGCTGCTGCGACAGTATTTGCAGACATCTGTTCCAGCTCTGCAGCTGTCTCCAGCAGCTGAACCAACATGAACTACAGTGAACAAGTCGCTCCATCGTGCAGATCAGCTCTGAGGATCATTCTGATAGCGAACCACTGAAGAGATTGATCACATGACAGGTCATTCACCGTGGACACTGGAGGTAGTTTAATGCTTTGGATCAGCCAATCAGCGAGAAGCAAAAGGAAACGATGGATTGTTTTGCTATTTAATAGTTCTTCAAACTGAAGCGTTTCAGCAGATAGAGAAGCATCTGCTCTACTTCATTTCCTTTAACAATGGATTGATTATCGATTGGTAACATGGATGCTAAACATGAACTTACACAAACTTGTACACATTTTGCATCCCTGGTTCTGATATTTGCTCACTGCAGGAGTATTCATGCCACATGTACAGAATGTGTCCAGAGGATGAATGAAGGCCTCCGTGCATGTTGCTGTGAGCTGTACAGGATGAAACATGAGCAAACATGTCTTACTCATCATGAGAAACTAAATCATTCATCGTCTGACTTTTGGTCACATCTCCATCTCTGAAGCTGACATCATGAACTTTACTATTTGACGCTGTGCCTGTGGACACCTGAGGAACCTCAGGCAGCTTTCAGCTTTCTTTCAGCTCATCTGCTGGTTTGGTGATGAGCAAGTAACGTAACAGGTTTTCAAAGATTTTCTCCCTGAGAGCTGCTGCCTGGTGCAGACAACATGTAGTTTCTATGAAGCTTCACAGAGCCGATGGGACCTGCAGAGTGGGCTGATAACTCCCCGGGGGTTCGTTACCATGACGCCCTTTTCACAGCAAAATCCATGAAGAGAAAGTAAAACAATAAATAAAGAAGAATCTGTTTCATATTCACAAGTCTTCCACTACAGAGCTGGAACACATCTCTCCCCACCCAAAGACTATTTATTACTCATGATGCATGTCATAAAAAAAGCTTCTCCCACTGGACATGAACGCTGCACCAACAGAGGACTTCCCTGGTTTGGACAGGGTGCACCACAACCTGTCATCACAGCAGATAGCTCCTCTAAACATGCTCAAACTAGACCTTGCCAGATGATGAAGTGTGAGAAATCCTGGAGAAGTGTCCCGCGAGGAATCAGAGCTCTCACCTCGGTTCACCCGGCGCTGCAGAAACTCTTCTGCCACTGTTTCATTCTGCTGCTGCAGGACGGAAAAACTGTGCTGGCTGTTAGTCATGGGTCTCTGTGGGTGATACTCGTGACTAATGTACCCACATACACACAGATCATGGCGCTAAATTGTGTTATCATTGTGAAAAGGCTCTCTGTCTTTACCCAGGTCACTGCTTTGTGTCGACGCTCCAGCGTTCGTGACCTATTTAGAGCTTCTGGCTACACACAGCATCCAGATCACTGTGAAGCTGAGAGAATGATGTTTTCTGCTGCGTGGGGAGTGCACGCAACTGCTGGAACCAGTGAAAAGTAAGGCGGGCTAACGTACCAGCACATCTGTAAACATGCACACGGCAAAGGTTCAAGACAAACAGAGGAAAGTGAGGACAAGACATTTTACAGCAGTGAGTCTGAAAAGGGCACGAAGCAAGAACAGTCTGGGAAAAGTGTGCTGGGATTTTCCCAAATGTTATTGTGAATCACACAATAGTGTTCCTCCCTCAAACGGCAACACAGACAAGGTCAGAGAGAATCTGGACCCGGTTCAGACGACTGGAACCTTGAACCAAAGACAAAGCGAGACAATCGCACAAACGCACATACAAACATCGTCACAGCAGCAGACACACAAGCACGTAAATGCTCATAGGACTGTCTGGAGGGCAGGACCGGACACGGTTCTGACAGCACAGGGACTTCAGCCCTGATCAACAGGATGTGATACAAGATCCTCTTACAACTGCACGGCCCAACGTTTGGAGGTGGCACCGATGAGCAATGCCAGCAGCGTTTGATCTACACGGCCAATAACAGCCAGAACTAACCCATCCCATATGTGCTTTTCTAACTTGTTGAGAGTAGTCACTCTCTCTTCTAAACGCTGCCTGCACCTGATTATGTTCAAAGAAAACGGGCCGCTACTGAAATGACAACTTCAGGGAAAGTTTTTGGGCGCTACTCACGGACCAATCATCTGGAAACTGGAAGGTGATGAAGCAAGAATCACGTCACAGATGTCCATGATGCTGAGCGCTCCAGAGCCACATCCAGCCAGGCTCACACACTGATGTTTCTGTGATTGACCCAAACACTGACGAAGCCTTATTGGTTCATCACCGCTGAACGGTTCCCAGTAGCAGCCCGTGCTGCAGCTGTTCCAGGTCTGTGTCAGCTTGTCTTGGTTTTGAGGTGGATATAAAACATAAACTACCCACCAATGAGATCTTTGACAGCAGAATGTATATTTAGACGACAGAACTGTTCTAGACATGTACATGATTGAGAGATTACACTCAAACTTCTGCTGCGTGTCCCTGTGAAGGAGCATGCAGCTAAAAGCCGTACGATCATCTGGTTGGACTTATTTCACTCTGGATTCAAAGCTTCATTAGACACAGAGAACATTTTTGATAGAAAAATGAGCTTCAGGGAGCAGCTGCTGGACCCACGAACACACAGCATCAGAAGTGGACGGGGAAACAACTCTGACAGGTTTGTCTCCCAATCCCATTTCTGAGACCTGTGATGTGCTGGCCAGCCCAGCAGGACGTCTCTGTGGGGGGCTGGTACGTTCATGAGCACAATGAAGGAAGGTAAGAATATCAGCCTGAAGAGTCTGTTCAGCTCTGGGACAGACCGGTACCCTGGCCCGGGTGTGGCCACCTCTGGCCCAACGCATGCTGGCGCTGCTTCAAGACACTCTGACACTGACTGTGTTAGTGTATAAAGAAAACAGATGGATGGATGAATAAAGACCATTAAATATCCAACGAAATGATTTATTCATGAACTAACTTTTCAAGCAGATGTGTTTCTTCAGAGGCCAAACTGGCACACTGAGGACAACACAGATGTGCTTCAGAATTCAAACGAACGCACACGAGATCATTTTGTCTTCTACAAAATAACAAGTTACTTCACCAGAGTCCTAAATCAGACTCTGGGATACGAGGGTCCAGAAAGCGGCAGCACAAAGCAGAGCTGGGCATGGAGTCAGTATTATTTAGATCAAATGAACAAATATCGCCGCCGATAATTATGTTTCTCAGCCGTCTATGCACGCTGTAACTGTCTTTAAAAAGTGATTTAATGAGAACCGAATGCCAAATACGTTTAGTTGATTCAGTCAGTGTGGAAATGCTGCAGCCAAATGATCTCGAGTGTTTGATCACAATTTAGTCCTCAAGCTGCCGTGGGTTGGCACGGCAACACGCAGCAACGATCAGTTAGCAAACTAGAAAGCATGGGGAAATTAGAACAAGGTCTGAACAGGAACGAGACGTGTTCTTCACCTTGATGAAAGAGCAGATCTGTCTCATATCTCACCAATCTGCTGCTCTGGCAGGACAGGAAACCCGTTTACAGCCACTGTGTCCTCAACCAAGGTAGTCATCTGAGCCGACAGTAAACTCACAGAAGAGAGGCCGGCACCGCTGTAAACCATTCACCACTGGAGCGTCTGTCAGGACGGCACGACAAACATGGCGTTAAAAAGGCAAATGCAAGCGAAGCACTTGGCCTCGCGAGTGTGACGAAGAGGATAGAGTCGTCATCAGAGAGCTGAACGAGCTCAGCGGGGCAGAGTCTGACAGCAGGAAATAGGGGACATTGTAAAACTCAGCTCAAAGCCCTGCATCTGTCAAGCTCCAAGAGGCATGTTTCTCCCAGATGGTATGGACATTAAAATAACTGCAGAATAACTGAAGCCGGGACACGGCGTCTGGGCTTTCTAGGGGAGCATTCCTCACCTCTTGTCCTGTGCATTGAAGGTCAAAGAACACTTTGGCTGCATTTTCTCTCTTAAGTGACAAATCAAAGCAGAGGACAGACCACCTCACTGACTTGTAGGACTTGTGTTTGAACCTAAAAAACATCAGACTGGCAGCTCAGACAGGGAGAAGGATATCGCATAACGTCAGATGAATGGAAATCATCATCAGAAAAGAACCCTGGAGCTCTTGGACACTAAACTTGAAGATGAACACTGGGAGCATATGTTTTGGTCAGATGAGACGAAGCAGCATGCGTGGACTACCACAGAGTATAGATAGCATTCTGAGCACGGAGGTGGCAGCATGATGATGGAGGTGCTGTCAGACGACGTTTATAGACGGCACCATCAATACCTGTGGATCTACCACAATACTGTTGGACAAGACGACTCCCAGGCTTCAGAAGCTTGGCAGAAGAGAAGTACTCCAGCGTGACAACGATCCGACATACGCTGCCAACAACCACACCAGAGATTCTGAAGAAGAACAAAGTAGGACCTCTGACCCGGCCAAGTATGGTGCCTGACTTGAATCCAATAGAACACCTCTGGGGTATTAACAGACAGGCAGAGCAACACAACCCCTCCAGCAAAGAGCAGCTGGGAAAAAAAGAAGACAAAAGTCTCTGAGGAGATGTGGAACATCTCTACAACACTGGTAGCCTCCATGCTGAGCGTTCTCTGAGATGTTCTGACCTTTGTTGCACTGAGTTCCCAAAGTGGGGCTGGTGTTTCTAATGTAGTGGCTCTAAACTGTGAGTTCTACATAAAACAAATACGCTACTGTGGAGGTGATGCACCCACTGAGCCAATCCCAGTGACTGCACCCACTGCTGTGTGGCGTAGGAGAGCAGCAGCGCAGCGACCAGGCTGCAGCACGGCGACCAGGCGACCAGGCGACCAGGCAGCCAGGTGACCAGGCAGCAGCGCGGTGATCAGGCCACCAGGCCACCAGGCCACCAGGCCACCAGGCCACCAGGCCACCAGGCCACCAGGCAGCAGCACCACTTCATGGCATTTCATTCTGCACCAGCCTACAACATAGCATTAGTAATTAAATGACTAACTGTAAATGAACTCATATTCCAGCCCAAACTATAGGAAAAACTAAATGCAAGCTATTGATTATAATGACCTCCCCTAATGAAGGCTGTCACGCCGCCCACCAGAACAACGGGCCTCCGTACAGTCCCTCTGTGGAGGACCCAGCCAATGTGTGTGCATGTGACAACAGAACAGCGCCCTGTTGATTTAGTTCCCCTCTCCTCAGGGAGAAAGTCTGTTGTTGTCTTCCAGAATAC
>NW_007578759.1:108321-113898 GCF_000690725.1 Stegastes partitus
CACACACACACACACACACACACACACACACAGTGCACTCACTTGGAAACTAAGTTGTGGCTTTTGTTGCTTGATAATTGTTTTTAGGCAAACATAATGCTGCTTGCGGAGACAGCTAACCCATAAGCATGAATCAGAGGAATGGTAATGGAGCCATGGGGGGAAAACACACACCGTCAGTACAGCGTGACACCGCTGTCTGAGGAGCTCTCCCTCCGACTGCTGCTCGTGTCTCCATGTTGTCTCCGCCTCTCGCTACACTGCAGCTTCCACTGCTTTTACTTTTCACAGTCACTCTGATAATCCTACATACGGATAAAAATGTCTTAAGGAGAAACAAACAGACCAATAAAAGTGAAATTGAATTAGTTTGCCATCGGCTCAGCCCATAACCATTACTTCTCCCCCTCCCCTTCCCGCAGAAAGCCAGCCAGGTAAATAATGGCTCTTGCTTTAATTAATAAATGCATCATCCTTAATGAGGGGGGCTTGTTAGGTGCTGCGGCTGCTGCTCCGCTTTTCTTTTGATTCTTTTTTTCTCTTCCCTTTTTTTTAACTTTCAAACTTCAAACTTAATTTCCACCTCTGAAGCATGCTAATTGCTCTCACTCTGGGCTTTATAAATAACAACAAAGTTTTCTTATTTGGAGGCACACAGCAGTGTAATGTGAGGCTATCGATCGCGGGGGAAAGACGATTGCCCCCGGCTGGTCACAAACCAAATGACTTTTAGATGTGAATTAAAGAGGCCCAGGTACAAGTCTGGAGAAGCACAGTGTGGATGCAGCGGCAGAGGGATGAAATTACAAACCACTCAAGGGTTTCTGTTTTAGGTTAAAACCCAGTAAACATACTTTATTTTTTTAAAAACTAGTCAAACGGGCAGAAACTGAAGAGTGTTTTATGATTGGTCTGTTTGCCTTGTTTGATCTAAAACTGTGACTAACACCAATAACAATGTTATAGAAACCCAGAACTAATTACTTTTGTCCAGAAGTCAAAGACAGGTATTTCAAGCCTGTTAGTACATTTCTAGGACGTACTGATCCAGAGTGGGTCGTCTTCACCAGAGCAGAGGAAGGACACCCAATTAAACCTGAGAGTTGTCATCAAGAACTTTAGGAAGCTTCACAATCTCACATTCAAACTATAAAAGCTTTTCAAGACAGAATGATTTTATTTCATGTTTACAGGAACATTTTTCTGCCTAAAATCTAAATAAATAGACGTTACACCTGCAAGCAGCTCTGACGCTTTTTCTTTTGTTGTTATTTATTCTATTTATTCTCTCTTTCCTAAGCCCTTGTCCTGACCGTGCACCTTAGTCTAGTTGTACACTTAATGACAATACAGTTTCTTGAACCTTATCAATACCTTACAGGCACACAGACGTGCAGTAAAGCTCCGACCTTCAGGTCAGCATTTAACACTCCTGAGGGTTTTTCTACATTATGAGTTGCTCAGATGTGGACATAATAAAACTAAACAACAAAAACTCCAACAACGAATCAAAACTCATCTTGTTTCAGTCACAAATAAATCAAGTAGCGATCTGTGTTGACGTCCCCTCCCAGCCCTAAAGCATGTGTGCATGATGTCTATCTGCTAACGACACCATGATGCTGTTTGACAGCATCCGGCTGCACAGAGCGAAGCCTCCGACTGTCCCGCTGAGCTGACGTGAGGAGCTCATGGGCAGCGCTGAAACTGTGGTGTACTGCAGTAAACTTGGCCATTTGTCACAGCAGATTAATTTTAGCTCCATGGTGATGAACTAAATTTGGTTGCTCAGAATGTTTTTTTTCTTCGCTCCCCACAAAGCCATGGAGACGTCAGTGTGACAGTCCTCTGGCTTATTTACTCCTTCTATGTGCTCTGTGATGTTCATGCAGTCTCTGGAGGCATCAGGGAACCGTGTTCCTCTGCAGTAAATCCCCGACTTCATTGGGTCTACGTGGAGCTCCTCTCTTTTCTACTGCACACCTGTATGTAACGTACCCATACGCATCAACAAAAATCAGTCGTGTGTTTGGCTTTAACTTGCATTTCCCCTCTTTGGTCGTGTCTCAGAGGAAGGTCAGTGTGACAGGAAGAGGCAAAGCCGAGCGGCTTTCAGGATGCACCTGACTGGACAGGACAGGAGTGGAGGCAGCCTGTCACTGTGGATCTGTACAGCTGAGACTTAAACACAGTTTGTGTCTCAACCAAAACAACATGGAAATATATCGTTGAATACTGTCAGGAAGGACTGAGGAATCATGGGAGTTGTTGTTTTTACCACAGCTGGTGAAGAAAATCTGTCTGGAGCCACGTTCAAGGTAACGTGTTGAGTTTTTACTCATCCTGTATGTTCACGTCATTTCAACAGAGGAAACGCCATCAGCTTTAGTTGGTACCTGAATCAGAAGGTTCTCTGTGGTGGAAACAATCCCACCAGTTTAACTGAGTGTGACCATTTTAATGTATAAAAAAAGAAGATAAGCGAGCTAGTCCGCCTACGTTTTCTTCCTTCCACGATGTCTGACACATCGTCCAGAGTTCAGCATTATTCTGACTATAGCGGGTAAAGCATGGACTATATATGAAAGCTAAATGTAGACTCTGACAAGTGAAGCCAACCCATAGGTGCCTTAAACCTGCTTTCAAGCTAGCAGCTAGCAGGGGGTGATGCCTTCACATCCCACTGGTTGAGTTGTTGAGTTGACATCTAGGCAGGCAAAAGTTGAGCATATATTAAGAATGCTAGAACTTTCCGCCTCAAAGTGATCAGTTATAAAACATACAAACAGCTAAAGCTAAATAAAGCATGTGAAGCAGCAAGCGGAGACGATACCGCCAACGTCTGGTTGAACAAGTGAAATGGCTTCTGAAGAATAAGACGTGACACTCAACAACATCCTGACATGCACTTGCTCTTCACTACCAGAAGCACCAGGCCCAGTCACTGGAGGCGACACCTGGTACCAACGTGGGCAGCACATTCATAATCTGCCACTATTACCACAGACGTGCTCCTCAGCGTGACTCACAAGCAAATCTGTGCGGATGCGATTATGATTCTGCTATTTGAAGAAAAAAAAGCCGATCTGAAGGATGACAAGTGAGTAAAAGCTCGACTCATCTCCTGTGTGTCTCATATCAGCGCTATCAGCTCCATGCCTAAAGGAGCCATTCACGTCAAAGAGCACCTTGCCACTGACAGCTAAAGGGCCTTGATCACTCGACAGGCGCAATAAAAGCAGTGATCACCCTGATGCCTGTTAGAGAATAAGAGATTTCACAAATACACAGAACACACAGAACACACAGAACTGTAGCGCCGGTGGGAGCACACGATGGTTAAAGCACGACAACCTGATCACAGGCTTTAGACATATAAGGACAGGACATGTTTCAGACGAGGAGGCAGTGAGAGCTGCATTTCTGTCATGTGTGTGTCTGTATGGGAGAGCTGTGCTCACCCTGTGTGGCTCGCTGTCCTGCCCTCGGCGCCGTGGGTCCAGCTCCTCGTAAGGCGGCACCATGCCCTCTCTCCTGGCCTGCTGGTATTCTCTCCTTAGCTGCTGGATTCTGTCCATACTGTCACACACACACACACACACACACACACACACACACACACACACACACACACACACACACACACACACACACAGGGGAACAAAAGCAAACAGAAACAGTCTGTTAGATGTTAAACACAGGTGTGTGACCCACCCAGCAGGTACAGGTGACAGTAGAGCTTTAAACTGAACGTGGGGCTGTTGGGTCTGAAGAGCAAACATGCTAAACAGCGGTACAGAGAGTGAAGGCTGTGATCAGTGTCACCAAAGTCCAGCTCCCCCTGGACCCCACCGGTGTCAGCCTGGACCACAGGACACAGGGAGACATCCAGACAGCTGTCCTGATGATGAAGCCGCCTCACCAGCCGTCTGTTTATTCAAACAGCAACGTTCCCGACATCAGCCTACAGAAGTCTGACTGCCGAGATAAAGACCCACCTGTGCACACGCCACACACAGGCGTGTACGTAAGCACACGCCACACACAGGCGTGCACGTGAGCACACACCACACACAGGCGTGCACGTGAGCACACACCACACACACAGACAAATCTCTGGTCGTTCTGACTGCCTACATATCTGTTTCTTCATCTCTTTCTTTGTCTCTTGCAACAGGCAAGAAAACAAAAGCATCAATCATTTCTGGAATATTCCTTCTGTCTCTGTCAACACACACACACACACACACACACACACACACACGATGGAAATAAGGAGAGTCGTATCATAACACGTATGTGCCCATATGCACCATTAGAACCACAGTCTGCCATTTCAGGAGTGGAGCTGGTGTGAGGAGGGAAGCTCACTGATGCAGCATGAGGTGATTTAGAGAAAGGCAGGAGAACAGAACCTTTCTGTGGACAGGACTCTGCCCACTGGGGATCATGCATTCGTATGGTGGGTTCTGGTTTTCTGGGGGATTGGTTCTGTTAGGGATTGCCCAATTATCCGCCTGGCCATTTATCCAATCCCACATTCAGCATTTTTGCGGTCCTGATTATTGTTAACGGATTCCTAATAACATAAATCAGTTTACAGGGTTTCTGCCTCTCTTTGTGTCCTCAGTGCTCCAGCGATGCACCAATGCCCCGCCACAGCCCTGTTTCTATTGGTTACAGTCACCAGCAGCAGCAGCCTGTCGACGCTGAAGGAGGACGACTGAACACCTTTAATTTAGCAGAAAGACGAGCATTTCAGTAAAGCTCTGATGTTACATTCTACTGCAAACCAGTTCCAAGCATTAGTTATCTACTACTAGTACGAGTTATCTACAGCTAGTTCTCTACTACTACTCGTTATCTACTAGCACTAGTTCTCTTCTACTACTACTACTAGTTATCTGCTCCGAGTCAGTCTCCTGACCGCGACCATCCATCCCCTCACAGCGGAGGCCTGTTTTGTGTTGCACTGGAAGTCTTTGTACATGAAGGCTGATCTTAGCTAACTTGGTTTTGTGCTGCTCAAGCGTGGACAACCTCCTGTTCTGTACCGAAGGTTCTGGTTGAGGTGACAAGTCCTGACGACGACCAAATGCACCGAAAACATCAGGAAGCTCACCTGACGGCAGGTGAGCTTTATTGTGTGTCCTTGCAGTGGCAGTGACGAAGCCTTACTCCGTGTGTGTCCTTGTAGGAGCTTTTCTCTCAGTGAGTCACTGCTGTTAACTCGGCCAACAAACAGCGGATTAACGAAGGAGGAAACACACACTCATGCCCATATATGTCAGGCCATGGAGACAACGAGAGGAATTCCACAGCGGTGATGGCGGAGAGGGAAAAACAGGATTACCACATGGTACATACCAGAAGCGTGCTACTGAAGGCAGAAAACAGCCGACACCCTCCCTGGTGCAGCTGGTACTGCCCAAACAGAGTCCGGTACAGATTTACTGATGACACACGTTCTGCTTTTATTGGTATTTACAGACGGAAGGAAGGCTGCATATTATTGATCTACAAAGGGCCTGTACTGTTCTACTTTGTGAACATATGTAATGTAAAGATGGTCTGTCC
>NW_007578759.1:114527-123341 GCF_000690725.1 Stegastes partitus
CCAGTGTCTGGTCCCAGTGTCTGGTCCAGTGTCTGGTCCAGTGTCTGGTCCCAGTCTGGTCCCAGTGTCTGGTCCCAGTGTCTGGTCCCAGTCTGGTCCAGTGTCTGGTCCCAGTCTGGTCCCAGTCTGCATGCACTGGTTGTCCAGTTAAACTTTTCACTGGAGGCATTCCACTCATTATATAGAGGACTGTATTAATGTCCAGTAATTTTCTTTCAGTGAGGTTTTAAAACTCTCTGTACAGGCGTCCCTACAGCTAAATAAAGCAGTGAGACGCTGCAGGCCGGCTGGCAGCTCAACACACTGACGGACTGACGGACCAAAACGTCGTGGCGGTCGGTGCTGTCCTACAGCTGCCCCTCTTCCTGCCGCCGCTCTGACCAACCCGGTCTGATTGCATGTCTCCTGGAGCGACTCGGCGTGATTGCATATAAAGTCAGCGGAGAGGCACGAGAAGGAATCAGGAAGACGGAGACACATTTTCAGCTAAAAATATATTCTCATCCCAAAGCTCCAGTTCATGAATGCACAAAGAAACGGAGGAAGAGGGAGAGGAACTTCAGGGACATTATGATGGAGAGCTGCAGCTCCTGGCAGGTTGTCCCACAGCCTGCTCACACATGCTAGCTGTGTGCATCCAGCTCATGTCAGTGGATGATACCTGGTACCCACCCTGGTCCAGGACACTGACAGAGGACCTGGGAGGACAGGGCGGTAGGAACACACACACACACACACACACACACACACACACACACACACACACACACACCTCCATGAGCACAGACTGAAGGAAGCCAGGAAGCTATTGATTAGCTCCATGACCGCAGCAGGCTGGTATGACTTCACTGTTTAACTACGACGGGCTCATTAAACAGCAGCAGTAATGACTTCATGTGATCGGAGTCACTGGAGACGACTCAGCAGCTAAAAGTCTGAGACGGAAAGATGTTTTCCTCATAACTACATAACTACGGCTTTCACATCAGGAAGAACTCAAATGTTGACTTGTGTTTAAAAATCATTTAACCCACAGCCACTCGTTCTTCTCTTTGTCTCCCTCCTTATAACACACACACACACACACACACACACACACACACACACACACACACACACACATACACACACACACACACTCACACCTACACACACACACACGTACACCTACCTACACACACACACACACACCTACACACACACACACACACCTACACACACGTACACCTACACACACACACCTACACACACACACACTACAGCACAGTGAGATCAATCTCCAGCTCCTGCTCTGTCACACCAATAATAATTCCATAAATGTTTAACTGGGAGCCGGCGTAGCTGTTAATAATGCTGCTATTAATAATTGAGCCTTCTGTTGCATTAATACGGTGCTGAGACAGCCCTCAGATACATCAGTATCCACAGCAAGGAATACGTCTTTGTCATTACACTCCATAAATATTTACAAGTCTCGGTATAAAAGGTGCATTTCTTCTGTTTCCTGGCTGCTTTAAATCCGGTTTGGGATCAGACGTGTGACCAGAGGTCGTGTATTCATAACATTCATTTTTAATGGCCTAATGTGGGCGCTGTCACAGCCTGTAACATGATCTATTCAGAGAACATAGATTCAAATTCTCTAAAGGTTGCTTTATTTATTTAATGCCCACAGTTAGTGTAAATACCTTGAAAAGGCATTATCAGCCCGCTCCACCTAAAGCTAGACCTAATAACATCATTAATAATGAAAAGCATCCAGAGCGATGAGGTAAATCTATTACCAACGCTGGCGTAGCTAAAGCAGTCACATCCACCCAACAGGCTGCTGGTGTTTCCCTCCATCTGCTCATGGATGTGTCTCCACAGAGATGGACCAGGAACCAATGTGAGACAAAGACAGAGAGACATGGCGACCAGGCAGATGTTTCTAGAGCTCTCTGACTGACGCTCAGAGCTGAGATGTTGAACCATGTGGCGGTGGTGTGGTGAGGTCAGCCACACAAGCATGTACATAGAGGCCCACACGTCCAGGTGATGTGTGGCCTCCTGTTCCACGGCGCGCTGGGGAAATACGTCCCTCAGTCTGAGGCTTCAATCCCATGTGTACAGAAATGTGTGTGTTAGTATGTGCATGGAAAACAAGACGCTCCACCAAACAAACACATGTTCCAGAATGAAGCAGCAACCTCCAGCGCTGGAAGATGACGCCAACGCTGAAGTGCTAAAAACTGCAGTTCCTCCAACGGCCACTGGAGACTGGTTCAGACAGCGAGTCATAGAGCCTGATGGGAAACAGCTCGACGCTACAGCAGAAACAAACACTTCTGCTCTCTATTGCTAATACAAGACACCTGCTCAGACAGAAACACGTCACAGAACTTGTTTAAATTGTAATAAGACTGCATTCATCCACAGGACAGGCCAGCTCCACTCATGCTGAACCTCTTTTGCTCATTGCTGGATTATCCAGGAGCTACAAGGAACCAAGCGCTGCCAGAAACACCTGAGCTTTAAAACAGCTCATCAGGAAGCCTGTGATGGAGGGCTGGTCCATCTTTATATGGCGTCTATGGAGGAGTCGGTCTGTAATATAGCGACACCTCTGTCATGGACACATGACACAAGTCAGAACTATAGCAGTAAAATAGTGTTTTGTTTCTCAAACAGGACAAAGTGTGTGTGTTGCCTTACTGGAGGAAACAAAGACAAGAAAAAAGAGGAGAAATCCTACAAACAGACACCCGCTGAGCGGTTGACCTTCTGAAAGTCGTAAATGGACTCATTGTTGGTTTGCACAAACACAAAGTCATGATAGCCATTTGGAAAAATCAATAAAGCTTGAAAACATAAGCAGCGATTGATTTCAAAGCTGAAGAGACGCCACATTCTGTACATAAATGGCTGCTTCCCGCGTTTCAAGGGAAGGAAGGATTCAGTGAGTGCAGCCACCAGACCAGCATCTAGCTCCCCGTTCAGGTTCTGATGAGACAGGACCCAGGCTGGGACCTTCAAACTGTCCAGCCAGTGATGCAAGCTGCAGGAACTAAGTGAATTTTACAGAAGTGCATCATTAAAGTTGCCCTGAATTGGTTCTGGTTCTTGACGTTAGCACACAACAGTGGTTCTGATTGGACCTACCTGAAATAAATAACAAAGTGACTGAGAATAACTATTATTTTACTGTTGCATCACCTCTTGGCAATGACAGGACATAAACCGCAGTGGATAACAGCGAGGGAGCCCTGCAGAGGAAACAGCTTCATACTGACTGATGCTGACAGGACGGAGCTGCAGCTTCTCTTTGTGAGATGTGTGTCTGTCCCTGGTGTCTAGTTGTAGAGCCGAGGATCGTTATCAGCTGTGTCCTACAAGGATCAGCTCGACCACAACAACCAACGCTGGTCAGTGCATCAGCTCTCTGGGTCTGTGTCCACGCTGCTGCTCGTCCTCACACACAAACAGGAATACAGCAGCTTCATCAGCCTGACTGTCCATCCTCCGTTCACAGCGTCTCTTCTTTCATTCATTTCACATGTTCCTCTGCTGTGACTAAACCAGTCCTGTAAATATTCACCATTCCCCACAATCTATTCTCCATTTCTCTCACATCCGCTCTTTCTTTTCTCACTCCATCTAAGCTCCCCAGTTTATGCAGGTAATCATCTCTGCTGTCGTTTCCATCTCCACCTTCATACCATCCATCTCTCCTTCCCTCCCACTCCATCCTAATCTCTTCATCATCTCCTCTGCCCTGCCTCCGTTTCCCTCGCATGTCTCGCCCTTCATCATCTTCTTCCTCCTAATCTCCCGAGCTTGTGCTGGGCTCTAATTAGCTGACATCTCCCTTAATGAAGTTTGACAACAAAAGATCACCGAAGCTGGCAGGTGGGTCAGAGCGAGAACAGAGGGAGAGGGAGTGTGTGAAGGAAGACTGGGTAGCGTTGTGTGTGTGCCGTGGGCCCATGTATGGCTGTCAGGCTCCTCCGTTTCCTTCTCTTTCTGCTACCGGCTAACAGGAGGTGACACGTGTTTTTAGAATGCAGCTGACAGGATATGACACTGCTTCTTATATGGCACTGTCTGCGCACGGGGAGTAATTAGTGCTCTATCGACTGCCATGACATCAATCAGACTGGCTGTCTAACGGCTGCGTGTGCAGGAGAGAGAGGAGGCTGGCATGCTATCGGGATGACGGTCAGACTGTGAGTGTTGTGGAGTGAACACCGGCATGGCATTATTTAGACAAGCCTCTGTAGGTGCAGATGCATGTTCGTGCGACAGACAGGTGGAGACAGAGCGACGCTACAGGTGGTAGAGCGTACAATCATGTTAGCAGGCTGTCTGGCCCGATGCACCCTGGGACTTTAACAGCCATGTGTGGCAGGAGGCCTGTTTGCCTCCAGGATCAGCCATCAACAAAACAACAACAGGACGGCATCTGACTAAAGCAAAGGATTATGGGCTGTCCCATCAGATGCCGCCGGCGAAGGTTTGGGTTCCTAGTCAAGTGTTATGTTTAACTTGTCGATGCAGATACCCTCTCTGCACCGTCAGTGATCAGATCATGCTGGGCTCTAATCATATTTCCTCCTGTAATCCTGTTTAAATGAATTTCGTTCCGTTCATTCATCATAAAGAGCATGTTGGGAGGTTTATCTTCTCTACAGCAGGGATCCACACGGCAGATTTAAGAGCGTGTCCGGGAGCCGTGGTCCCATCATGCCAATAGATGTTCATGGTTCAAACTCTGAAGACAGTTTAGAATTGAATTCCAGATGTTGGTGACAAACATCATGACGGGAGGAGTCTTAAAACCCGTCAGGGTCATGTGTGGACAGTAAAAATGAGCTAAAAATGACAACCTGCATGTAGTGGAGATGTGGAGGCTCCTCAACCCCACCACCACAGGATTTTCTTTTGTTGTCCTCCAGTTCATGGAATGATGTCACGCTGTTCGACTGGACTCTGGTCCCGGAGCGGTGAACACACGACTACACGGTGCTGTTCAGTGATCATGCTCCCATGGTACCTGACACTAAAGTCAACAATAGAAATGATGAATTCACCTGGAGGTCTGACAGCACAGCTTTAAAGACCTTTACAGCATGTTGTCTGACATGTACAAATGAGACGTGGGTGATCCGGTGCTGAGGGGGTCCATCAGAGCCGAGGCCAGAGGCAGCGCCGTGGAGAAGGTAAAACCAACAGAGGAGAAGTTATCAGACTGGATGAATCCATGTCTCAACTGGAGCATTCACACAAAGCCTCAGCAGATCTCAACACATTGAATTCTATAATCTCCCAAAGAAATGAGTCCAATATTAATTCAATCCGCTCAGTTTAGGAAGCAGATGAACAGAATTAAGCAGATGCAGATAGAAATAGGAGGCAAACTTGGGTTGGCTCAGCAGCTGAGACAGACACGGGCCTCATCCTGGACATGGACTCAACAGGCGGCGTCCTCACACAGACACAAAGACGCATTTGATGGGATTCTGTAGCTAGAAGCTAATCATGACACCGACTCAGTGAAGTCATTTTCCTGTGACCTGAACCTTCCTCGTCCCAGCAGCTCTTACATCCTGACCACCGTCACACATATATTTAAACACAGCTTCCTCCAACGCCTCATAATCCAAATATTTCATTTACTCTGAAAAAGGGTTCAGCCAGCCGTTTATAGGTTTAGTTCAAACGCTGTGTACATGCAAAACAAACAGGCTTTATTCCCAAAAACATCTTTATTTCAACATACAATGCTTGTTTGATACCAAACACAACACAAAGCGAGGGTCAGTCGACTCTCAGGAGGCCTCTGACGGGTTGATCAGTTCTATGGAGGTACGTATGGAACTCTAGAGGTGTTCGCTCTCTGACCAGATGAGGATTTTATATTTTTATACGCTCCCTCCACAGCACACAAACCACCATATGTCCTCCCAGCTCCTGCCGGACTGGGACACCGGACCAGGAGACCCCCTCTCACCTTTTGTGTTTGCTTCAGCAATAAAGCCATGAACCACAAGAGGAGCAGACCACAGCATCCAGAACATCTGCTGCTCGATACGGAGATCAGTGCTGAGATGTTCAGAGGCCTGACGGAGGGGGATGACATTATTAACCCTGTAGCTATAGATATATATGTAGACATGTATGCAGCTCTCTGGGTTTGTGCTTCTGCTTCCGAACATGATTTCTACTGGGTAGCGACCTCACCCATTGATGAGTACTAAACCCACTAAATAATTATACTTAATGGAAGACAAATGAGAAGAAAAGCTCTTATGTACCGGTGTAGCTCGTATCCTACAATCAGAAGACTCTGGCTTAAACCAGGGTCTAATTACTGAAACTCTTGTGTTGCCGCTGCCTGTTCGGCTCAACCAGCGCACAGAGCAACAGCAGCAGTAAAAACCACGCCTGATCTTCACTCACACCAGAAACCAGTCACAGCTCTCACGGCCTCCTGATGATATCTCAGTGGTAATCTTCATCAAAGTCTCTCATAAAGATCAAAACAGCTGTTAGTCTGATCTGACGGCCAGCTTTCACAGCCACATGGTTCATGGTGTCTCCTGACACCGCTGGTTAATCTGCCACCAGGAGAACTACCTGGGCAGCCTGGTCACCCAGCTAACCCTAACCCTAACCCTGGTCAACGCTAGCTAAGATGGAGACATCCGCAGCAAGCATCTTCAGGAATACCAAACTGCTGGGGGCGTAGCAGAAGCCACCAGCACACAGAACAGGAGCCAAGAGTTTGTCCACCTGCTGCGTATTTAGATGCAGCGCTGATGTCATGCAACATGTGACACAAGCTGCCAGTTCTGATTGGCTGTTTACCGTTTTGTCACCTTCAAGGACAGTTAAAGTTGATGTTGAATCGTGCACGCTGAGGCTCTGACGTTACAGGCAGTTTGTAATGTGGAGGATTAAGTGTGCGGCGGGAGCGGGCCTTACGAGTGGACCGCTACGACGAGGGACCCGGTACCCAGCAAACAGCCTCCACTGAGGTTATGACGACAGGAACAAGCCGAAAGCAGCAGCAAGAGGACAGAAAGCTGCAAACACAGACGCTAGCGAGGCTCTGTGTGTGTGTTAAATCTGAAATATGCAATCTGCACACCACGAGCTCCACCGCTGAAGTTTCAATATATCTGACTTGTTCATAACCTCTGCTGAATATAAAAGGCATTAAAAAGAGCAGAGAAGGAGTAAACATGTATACGGGAACAACATGTCGGATGCACAAAGCTGTGCTTGTGTCCCTGAGTGTATAGCTTTTGTGTTGTGAAACTTTGTGTGCGTCCTTCTAAGAGGCTGAGTGTATGTGCCCATGTGTCCTTTCACCGCGTACGTGCTCGATCGCGGGCGGATGTCCTTTGCATGGAATTTATTTTTCATTGAGAACTACTTGTGCAAATACGAGAGGCGGAAATCATAAATGAGAGGAAGAGAGTGCAACAGGGGGAAGAGAGACCCAGAAAGGCTCTATTGAAGGCAGGAGAGCGAGGGGGAGGAAGGGATGGAGCACACGAGTGCCTCTTGAGAGCTTTTCCTTATTAACCAGGCTGAATCACACGCTTTGAGTCCGGAAAACACACACTCTGGGCCTTTTCTCGTCTGCTCCCCAAACCCCCCATCGCCCCCAAACCTCTTCTCATTCCTCTCTTTTAGTCCTCTTCACATTCACCACTCTCTCCTCCCAGCATCTCGGCTCAGGCTATCCTTTATTTTTCTGCTCCTTTCCCATCTACTTTCCTCAGTCTAATTTGCCCCCTTACCCCAGACACTCACTGACCCTCCTCGCTCTCCCTCCGTCCACCCCGCTCCCCATCTCATCTCTGAATTATCCCAAAACATCCACTTAGCCTCTCCTCCCCTCTCAATCCCTCGCTGCCTCCTCTTTTCTCCTTTTCTCTTCAATAGTTGATCCACTTTTTTCTCCATTCCTGTAATTATTTGGGGCCACTCCTGCCTCCTCTCAGCACAGAAGACCTGGACCACCTGTTTTCTCCTCTAAATCATCCTCCTCTATTATTTTACCTCTAAATGTGCACCGAGCCTCAATTATTCCTCAGAGTCTCTCCCTTTCTCTGTCTGCTCTGTTCATTTGTCAGTTTTCTTTTCCTTCTCTAACCTTTATCCTCCACCTTTCCTACTCTGTATTCCTCCCTTCCTGCTTTTAGAATTAAATCCAACCTTTTCCTCCTGCTAATTTGTTCCTTTAGCTCAAAGCAGCCATTCTTTCCTTTCTTCTCTATAAGTCCCTTCCTCCTCCTTTGTTCCTAATCCCACGTCACCCTGTATTTTACCCCCTTAACTTCCAAAACACTCCAAACTTCTTGCATATCTTGAATCCACCTTCTTGTTTCAGGTCTGAAACCAGCTTAAAAAATCAGCTTCCTGAATGACACAAGCTGTGTTTTGTATATCGTCTCTGCTGTGAGCTCCTCCAGTGTGAGATAAATGAAGGCACATCTTATCTTCACATCTAACTGACAAAACAGTTTAACAATCACATGTAGACCCGCCGCTCCCGCTTATGGAGCAGATGCAGAACTTCAACATCTACACAACTGAAACTAGTCAGTTAGGGTTAGTAAGCCCGTCTGTCTTTATAAGTAAAGCTAACGTAGGAGCACGGGCGGAGGCCACACGGAGGCTACACAGAGGCCACACGGAGGCTACACGGAGGCTACACGGAGGCCACACAGAGGCCACACGGAGGCTACACGGAGGCCACACGGAGGCTACACGGAGGCCACACGGAGGCCACACGGAGGCTACACGGAGGCTACACGGAGGCCA
>NW_007578759.1:123821-127912 GCF_000690725.1 Stegastes partitus
ACACGGAGGCCTTTCACTCCGGAGGGCAGGGTCTGAATCCTGCGTGAAACCACCAGGGAATGTTGACTCTCAGGTTGACTGTTTTTGAACATTTAAACCACATGTGCTTATCTGGTGGAAAGGGCGACTATCTGAGCCTAGATCCTGTTTAGTCTCGTGAACAACCAACCGGAGCTGTTGTTTCGGTGGAGAGAACAGTCAGGAGTTTACTCTGAAGATGCTCCAGCGTTCCTTCAGCCTGCAGGTCGCTGATCTTGGTGCGGCTAGTTTTCAGTGCATGATGTGTTTTTAGTGACATTAGTTGTTCATTTAGTTTTTGAGCTATTGACTCAAAATCATGCACCAGCCCAAAGCCTGCAGAGAAACACCACCCACAGGGTCAGGTGGTGTATGCACACACCCACCGTCCCTCCCCCACAAAGGCTCATTACCTACAAGCAGAGACTGATGTGGAAAACAGCCCTGGCACGGTCCAGCCTGGCAGCCTGAAAGCCTCCACAGCGCTGGTGTAGGAGGGAGAGGAGAGCGTACAACATGAACGGAGTATTACTGATGAAGTGAAAGGCTTGTGTGTGTGTCTGATTAATTAACATGGAGGAAAGAAAGCCTCTCCAGTGACCACCCAAGCAACGCTAAAAGCTCATCTTTCTTTCCTGTACGAGCTCCTCCATGTCTCTGTTTCACCATTCTGACTTTAATACACAGAGCGGGAGTGCACGTCTTTCCCTCCATGTACCTCCGTGTGCAGCAAGACGCCAGCAGTCTACTTAATCAACCAATATGTCTGGCAGAGGACGGCGTCTTTTACAAGCTGTGCAAATTCTGTATCATCTCCGTTCATGTTGCATACGCGCAGTTTGTAATAAAACCTCTGCTCTGTATCTTACATCGTGTCACAAGTACTGAGGAAATCTGGCAGACGTCTGTACAGAAGGAAAGCCTATTACTGTTTGACATAAAGCTGAAAAAAAGAGAACGGCTGTTCATCCTGCACAAACAAAGCTAAAGTTTTCAGAGTTTCTCGCAATGGCAGATGGTGGGACAAGTGAAAAGCCAACGACAAAATCACTTCCAACTTGTTTATCCTCTTTAGACAAGCAGACCAAAAACAAACAGAGAGGAGGGAGAGACGGGCCGAGCAGCGCCGCAAAGGGTTATCCATCATCAGACTGGTGCAGAGAGAGAAAGACAAAAAGCTATCCTGCACTTCTCTCAGAAACACACAGAGCGTATATATTATTCTACCACTAGTATGCCATTTGAAGAGCAGATCACACATTCAGAGGTGACGCCATGAGACAGTCCGGCTGAAACATGGACCGCGGAACCAACGCCGCTCTGAGCAGGTCCACAACATGCCACATGAGAAGCAGTCAGCAAGGCCACGGCGCCGGCTCGCATTAGATACTAATGAAAAGTAGCACCGCACCGCCCTGGTTATTGTCTCCGGTTAGGAGGACCGAAGCTTTCTGCCTGTAAGACGTGAAACAAATGCACTCTGGACCTTCTCCTTCCTCCCCCACCCTGTGCTTCTCGCTGTTATCACTCCCTACTTATCTTTTACTCGTGCGCTACAGTGCGTCTCTTCTCTTTCGAGCTCACTCCACTTCGGTCTCTCAAGGCTGATTGTTTTCTAATTGGTGTAGAGCCAGAGGTCGTGGTTGTTATGGTAACCTGCGAGGGGTACTTGGAAGGGTTAGGTGGTGGTGGCTGGGCGAGGGTGGGAGGGGCCACCACTCAAGAAAACCGAGGGCAGCTCTCACCGAGGCTTCGACGGTCACTTCAGAAAATGGACTGTGTGTGTGTGTGTGTGTGTGTGTGTGTGTGTGTGTGTGCACGCATCTCTGTCGTCTAAACCATCTTAGTGAGGACATTGTGACCGGTCCTCACAAAGAGCTGCGTGTTGGTCTGGACTAATTATGCATAAATTACAGGAGGGGTTGGGTTGGACATGGACTTGAGATGTTCCAGGTTGGGGTAGGAGGCTAGAGAAAGCATCACACCAATCAGTGCCCTCCCCTCAGATAGATCACCTCAGCAGATGTCTGGATTGGAAGCTAACTGAGAAGGTGTCGGCACACACTGTTTGCTCACTAGAGTACTTGTTTAAAGGCCAGTGTGCAAAAGCATGACAGCAGAATAGACTGGCATAATCAATAAAGTGACAGAATAGCTGGTATCAGAAGACACATCATTTAATTCTGCCTTGTGTTCATGAAGCAAGAGAGAACCTGTTTGTCCTGGTTTCATCTAAAACACACATACGCTTTTGTCTGTGTGTGTGTGTGTGTGTGCGTGTCCACTGGGTTTACTAAATGAGTCTGCATTAAACTCTGCCATGCATAAGGAATGAAGCTGGCTGTGCCCTTTGGAATTACAGGTGGCGGCTTGTTGAGAAGCAGACAGCGTGATCCATCGCTGTGCTGTGTGCTTAAATAACTGTCCCTCCAGTAGAGCTGTACGAAACAAATCACTGACAACAACTGAAGTCTCATAAACACGCAAAAATGCACACAAGCAGCCATAAATGTCTGCAGAGGAATGTACTGACTCAAAAACCCCCATCCTGCATGTAAACGCTGTGTTCTTAAGAAACGGACTCCGACTGGGGGTGAACGATCCGACACTCTTATGTTGTGGATGATCCTAATGCGGCGTGCTTGGTGGCATTAAGGGTGAAAGCTCAGACGAACCAGCTCGCTGCGTCCGTCCCATGTTCACCATGTTTCACATTTTAAAGCGTGCTCATGATGACACAGCCCTCTACCATCCAACCACGGTCCAATCCAGGACTGCTGCAGCAGCGTATACGGGTCGGGGAACACCACACAAAACCAGCTGAGGCTATCCGGTTAGCAGCAGCTAAACTTTTAAAAGGGAACAGATGAGAGTCACTGTTTCCAGTCAAACCTTTGCTGGCCTGCAGGGCCTTTCTGTGCTGCTCCTCCACCATCCCGTCTGTGAAGCTGCTGACATTCACCTGAGAAAGAGTGGCTCCTCCCTCATCCTTACATATAGTACGAATGCACCAGCAACAGGTGGGCTGCAGACAGTCGTTTCCAACCATATTTACTCCCGTAGATCTAAAGGCAGTGACTTTGCGTCCGGCCAGGTGAGCAGGGTTGGTGACTGAAGCTCCTGCCATCAGCGCCCTAACAATGAACCCTCTTTGAAAGTCACTTGCATCTTTTCTTCTTGTCATCTAGATGCAAACCATAATCAGCTCTGCCTATTGACCCTTGTCTACAGGCCACAGAGCATGCCCAGATGTTACCTGCTTAGCTCTACATGCAGTCACCTGTGTGGAAGCAGCTACACTCATTGTGTTGCTCCGCATTTTGTGTTTCTTTAATTTGTCACATGTGTGTGTGTGATGAGCTCTTCCCTTGAACAAGTCTCACAATCTGCTGCTCCTCTGCTGTGGACTTCACTCCAGCTTGTGACAGACTCCAGCATTATGTTCAATTAGGGCCAACCTGACTGGTGATGTGCTCCTTCTTGCAAATGTATTGTAGACACCTGCAGCTATGACAGAGCGCTGTCTGCATTTAGTTGTTCTTTCCGTGTTGGTTTCAGGATAAACTGGCAGAGTGGGCTTCTGATATGAGTGGAGATGTACCACTAGTCAGACAGCAGAGTGGACCGATTACTGACAGCTAATGACCAATTAAAAGCAGCTAGCACTAGAAAAACAACACACGAGGGGATGCTTTACCTTCCTTCACCAAGAGCAACCAATACAGGCACAGCATGACGAAGACAAGATGATGCACCTTATTCTAGTTGTGCCATTATTAACAACCAGAGTAGTCAACAAAGAGCATTCTGGTAGGTGGAAGCAAACACATCGACACCAAACCAGCAGCTGCTCAGTCACTTTAAATCCAGACTGAATGGAAATGAGGATTACTGTTCCCACTGTGTCGCTTATGAAGCTCCACATGTGGAGCCTCAGCACATCACCGGTGGGTCAGACAGAATCTACACTGATGTGTGATCACTTAAATGATCATCATCATCCAGGTTTATCGAGGACCAGGCGGAGCATGCTCTGGAGTTTGGAGCCTTTTCTTTTTATAATCCATGACTTT
>NW_007578759.1:128235-138214 GCF_000690725.1 Stegastes partitus
ACACACACACACACACACACACACACACACACACACACACACACACACACACACACACACCGCTGACACACTGACTTCTTTTTTTGGCCCATCGATTACTGCCAGCCAATAGCTGCACTTCCTCCTGTCTGCATCGTCAGGTTTCAGGAAGTGATGATAAATGAAGAGCACTATCTGCCAGGACTGCTGCTCATGGATGCAGGTTCCAAAATCAAGACATTTTAAGTCTCATGTTGCTTCTTTCAAGGAGAGAGAGACATGAAAGAAAAACTGTACATAATGTTGAACTAAATGGACAGAAATTAGCACAGTTTTAGCAGCTAAGCTCAAGCAAAGCTTATGGGAACTATCCCACAGCTGACTGTGGGTTTGTTGGCTCAAACAGCCCTCTCAGGCTTTGTGGTTAACAGTCACAGAACAGATCACGTACTGTATGCAAAGAGGCCAAAGCACAGCATCCAGAGTTTAAAATGTTGTCTGTGGCAGTCATTCATTTAATGTTAAGCAGCAATCTCTGGTTTTCCAGAGCTGAGGAGACAGAGCAGGCGAGCCACCAGGAGCCCGGTGGAGGCTGGAAAAACCTCGAGAGACACCGAGAGGTGTTTCTGATGCAAGAGACAGTCGTGTTCAGAGGAAGGACTACTGTCTAAAGAAAGACGGCCAAGACAAACAGGGATTCATATTATTGTGGTTTTTCTTTGTTGAAAAGTGCTGAAGAAGAGAAACCAGTGAGGGCAGACACGGAGGTTGTGCTCATGGCCAGTATCTGCAGTACGCTGTGTAGCTGTTGTACGTAGCTGTCATGCGTTGACAGTATTTGTGTAATTACTCTCATTGACAGCGAAGGGAGACAAGAGTTCTGCACTGCACAGAACAAACACACCCGGCTGCTGCCTGGGACGGACGCTGTTACACTACAGATATTTACATCGCCAAAATTTACTGCCTGCAAACTAGGATGTCTGGAAATATGGGACGTTTGTGTGAAACCTGGAGCTGTGGTGAACTGTTCAAAAGGGTTTAAAGGCTATTTATCACACAGCAGACTTCATTTTTCTGGCTTGGATTAAGCTGCATTAGCTTAAAGACACTCATGTTTAACCCCTGACCTCAGTTTACTGAAGAACCAGGCACTGACTGGCTGATAATAAACCACATGTGTCTGGATCCCCCCTCAGCAATAAATACAGGTTCCTAAACAGTTTATTTTTTAAAATATTTGGGTTATGCTAAGTCAAGGTCACAGGAACCTTGACTTTGTATAATTAAACACTACAATGCATGGAGGAGGACACGACGGAGGAAAGAGTCTGTGCAGCCTGGAGCTGTCCATCACACAGGTGCACTGCCTCGGCTGATGACAGCTACAGAGAGAAGGTGGATGTGCATGGATGTGTGTGTGTGTGTGGTTGTGTGTGGTTGTGTGTGAGGATATCTATACTGGAAGATATATTCAGAAGCAAGTGAGCTGTGACTGACATCATAAAGGTAAGGAGTCGGGACTGTGGAGCTGAGAGCAACACGCTGAACCGTACGGGGACGTTTTTCTTTTTGCTGGAAGACACACACACACACACACACACACACACACACACACACACACACACACACACACACACACACACACACACTCACTCGTACGCTGGCCTCTGGGAGATGAACTGGCAGTGATGACGGTGATTCAGGCAGGTGAGGAGCAAAGAGAGGGAAGTATGAAGCATCAGCAGGACGACATTGCAGCGTGAAGGTGAGGAGCAGAGCGATCCAGAGAGGAGGTATCTATCTGTTTGTTTGGGATGTTTTATGTCTCCACAGCCGGTTTCTGACACCTGGGTGAACACATTCGTTACCACTACAGCTGCCTTTGTGTCGGGTGAGGCTACACAGGTACAGGTCCTGTTATCCACTGGTGCTGAACCGGACCAGAACCCGAGGGGCTCGCTCTGCACCGGCATCGAGCCCAGACTAGAACAATACTACATGTGTTCTGATTGTATTTAAAGTGATCAAACTGTATCTGCTGGTGACAGAACACACCGCTGTGAGCTAGCTCATACCAGACTGACTCCATCCTGATGAGCTCACAGCGCTTACCTGTCACTACCAGGAGCAGGAGCAGGAGGAGATGTGGTTCCAGCTCCCCTTGGTTTGTTCACTTTGGCATACAGTCTGTCCAGAGGGTCGTCATCAGGGAGGGCTCCGGCTTCAGTGGAGTGATTCCCATGTCCTGGAAACCCAGAGGGGCCGTGGCCGTGCTGGATGCTACTGTAGGGAGGTGACTGGGCCAGCGGCTGTGGTACCGGAGCAGCGTCTCGGTCCCTGAAGGACTGTATGCGGGCGTAGTTGGGATCTGCGTCGTCATCCTCAAAGTCCGGATAAGCCGACCCCCCGCCTTGCTGGTCTCTGGACTGCTGCTCCCGGAGCTCAGGATGCGACGCCTCAATTCTGAAAGAGAAATGAAGGACGTCTGGTAATCAGAGGAATACTGCTGAAACAGAGGAGACTGATGAGTGGGCTGCTGATGATTGAGCTTCACTAAGAGCTGTGACAGAGAAACATCTTCAAACAAAACACCCAGAGCTCAGATATGACAGGCACAGAGCAGAGAGGGCCGGAGACAATGGAGAGGACGGTACAGATAACCAGCAGCGTAAGAAAGGAAAGGCAGCCACGCTAATGAAGTGGTTTCAATGCTTCCCATGAAAATGATGAGTGAACAATCATCTGTGATCAACGAGGAAGACAAAAGATGTTTCCTCAGAAACCTCCACACACACACACACACACACACACACACACACACAGCTTCTCTGTATGCTGATGTCAGAAACTCTGGAGCACAAACAAAGATCTGATCTCCAGGATGCTCCTCACCGCTCTCTCTCTTCCTTCATCCTCTCAAACTCGTGGTCACTCAGAACGTCGGACTTCTGGCGCTGCACAGCCGCCTTCGCCTCCTTCTTCTCCTCCTTTTTCTTTCCAAATCTGGGCAGAGAAAAACACAGAGCTGGCATCAGAATCAGAAGCAAAGAGGGAAAACCTACCAGCGACTGTCTTCAACAGCCTTCAGCAAACTGGGATCATATGAAGGCCGATAACAGCGCCACCTTCAGAACAACACACAGCGACTGAACGCAGACACACACACACTGTGTTGATCTGTGTGAGAGTTTCTGTACCTGAACCAGGTGAACACAGTGAGTCTGCTTCACTTCAGCTTCTAACTGATAAACACCAACAGCAGTAAATGACACGACAGCAGCCACACTTCAACTGAAATCAAGTTTTTGTTTTTCACAAAACCAGCCGCTGCTCAAAGACATGGAATAATCGTTTAAACTAAAACGAAAATAGAAATGCTGCAGGTATATAAGGGGAATGTAAAGGAAGTGGTTGTACAGGACTGAAAGCACAGGCTGGTGGCTGTTCACCGGACGTCCAGGCAGCGACTGTTGGAATAAACAGAGTATGGCTAATCTAATAAATGAAGCAGAGGGAGGACATAAGTGAAGCTGCTGCTCAATACGAATGTACTCTGTACAGTCTAATCTAAATTAAAAGATGCTTCCACACAATAGACTTAGAGGCCGTTTTAAGTGGCCACATATCAATACTCAAACCACAGCAGTCGATACTGGTTGTGTGCGCTCAGCATCAGCAGCATGCTCAGCACTACTGTACACTGCACAAGTCACGACCTGGAGGAGAAGCACACTCACAAACACATGACAGAAGAACATCACAACGCTGAAGTTTAACGGGTAACTCTGGCCTCACACTTGGAGGTAAACAAACAAGTTGGCCACCGTGAGCACATGTTGAGTCTGGACAGTCGATGTATTGATCCGCTGATGCTCGTGTGATCTTTGTGTTTAGGTTGTGTGCTGTGTGGCTGTAAAAGGTTGTGAAGAGCCACTGTGTGGAGGACGGCATGTCGAAGCAGGCTGGAAAGATGTCACAAGACTTGAATGTATGACTGATGGAGTCGATGCTGCAGCGACAGACGTTCACCTGTGTCACTCTGAAAGTCCTTCAGAGAACAACAGAGTCCTTCTCTGTGCTCCATGAATCTTAAAATGGACCTAAATCAAATTCTTCAATGAATCAGCTACTCTCTAACACACCAGCAGTATTTCTGTGACTCTTCTGGAGATGAGGATGGAATGCATCTCCTACAGCTCCACATCTCAGCCTGGGCTGAATGTTAAACACTGGTGGGAGTCTCCAGGAAGCTCTGCTTTGACAAATGGAGGACAAGAGGCTGCCAGGTACAGGTGGTGGACGGCAGACGCTCCATCAATCTGATAAGTGAGCATGAATCACTTTCTCTGTAGAAACTGAGTCAGAGAGCACAGCTTCGGCGGAGAGTGTGTCTGATCCCAGTGGCGGCGCTGGGAGTCATGTGACAGGAGTAACAGCGCCTGTAGCTCTATGAGTGGTGACGGACGCCAGAGACAAACATGTTTTCCAAGTTTCTGAAAAGAGATGCTTGATTGGAAATTGAACATTTCAAGAGTTTGGGTGATGACACGTTCATTCTTAAAGGTGAGCAGGAGATCCATCAGAACAGCACCTCGGAGGACATTCACATCGACAGCGTGTTCAGTCACACTGAGTTGTGTTAGAAACAAAACCACCATCATAAACTCTGTGATGTGTGCAGTACTGGGGAGAAGTGCTGGGATGAAGAAAAACATCAGAATGAGGCAACATCTGTGTGTAAATGATGAGCTCTTTAAAAATCTAACTAGAATAATCTGTTTAACAAAGTGGGAAAATCAAACCTCTAAACACACCACAAAGCAATAACCGGCAAACACGAGGCTGGAACATTTCATCATGTCTGTCTGCAGCAGCTCCACAACTATCTGAGATGTTGTAGCGTACAGATCAGGTAAAGAGAAAAAAAAAGCAAAAGCCAGACGGGAATGACGAAGCTAATAATGTTTCCAGAGACACTGAAGTGAGGGCAGAAGGATCAGCTGCAAAAACAATGTTAAAATAATGAGAAAAAGTAAGTGGAGAGAAAAGAGAAGAGCTGATGTGGAGTCTGAGAGGCGTCCACATGCAGCGTCCATCTAGGACGCTTCCTCTGCAGGTGACCCAGGAACACCCAGACAGCGAGGAAGAAGACAACAATGTGACCTTTCCACTCTGGGACCCCTACACCCAGAAAATCATAGACTAATTTAGCTTCTTCCAGCACATCTTTCTCTGGACCGTCAAGGCAGCAGGGGGGAGGCGGTGACCCGACAGTCAAGAACCGGCCATCTGGTGTCCAGAAGTGTCCATCCATGGACCCTGACAGCAGCAGGAAAAACCTGAAGACTGAAGGTGGGAAAGAGGAAGAGCCGCTTCATGTCTGAATGGTTCCAGGGAGGGCAGCACCGAGCAGAGCAGGCTGAGGGGAACCACTGTGAGGAACAGCATAGCATGGCTCATGGCTATAGCAGCTCCAGAGGGATCCTGGCCATCTGCACCACCCAAAGGACTTCCTGTTCACTCTCCAGGAGACCGTCCGCTGGGAGACAGTGGGGGAAGGTCAAAGCATGGGAAAGCACACAAGCAGAGACAGGTCAGGGTGATGACGGCACATTTCTCATTCTATCTTAATGTGGATGTGGGCGAGCTGGGTTGAAAATCCATCGCTGACACTTTTTAAAAGTTCTGCTTCTAACGACGTTGGCAGCGTTACTGGTGGTGCTTAATCGTGATGTTTGACGTTATGGTGAAACAACACAGATCGTATTGTACTTGGCCTTTAAATGTTCTTTTGTTTTCTTTAAACTACAAAGAACCAGACTGAAGTTCTGCTTGAATCTGAATCACTGGACCATGTAGGGTTTATGACAGTTTTCGGTGAGTTACTAAAAACTGATGGGGATTGTTTGCTGCTGCACAAAAGATTTTTATTTATTTATTCATTTCGTGGAAGGAGATTGCAAAAGCAAATCTGCTTTCCTTGATACTTGTACTGGCACCGAGGTATCTCAGTCATTCCAGTTTGTACACTGTGACTCATTCTAAGGTGGTTCAACTTGAAAACACAAGTACCCCGCTAACTCAGGAATAAAAGGTGAACTTGAGAAGCAAGTTTAATGAAATCAGGACGTAAAAGAGGGTCTATTATGTTTATTTTCCATGTTTCTGTTCTGGGATTCACTAAAGCGGCTTTTCATGATTCACAGTTCCAAAAAAAATCCTAATTTATCTTACAACAGGCCTCTGTGCAGCCCGAGGTCATCTTCTGTTTGAGATTACCTGCTCATGCTACTGTCTCTTTAAGACCAGATTCCTTCTGATTGGCCAGCATCCAGAAGCCTCCGCCCAGCGCACGTGAGCTGCACCGACTGCATTCTGTGGGCTTGAGTTCTTTATTTACAGGGATTACTGTACATACATTTACTTCAATGTCTGACATCTTGACCACGTTTGATACGAACATTCAGCGTCGTAACGTGAAGGAAGAGAACGTCGGGTCTCCTCTGGGCTGAAACAGCAACTGTTCAGTCATACTAACACACACCGTAGACAGAAGGTCACACGCTCAGGTCTTGGCCTTGCCTTGATAGTATTCACATAGCGTGCATTCCTATGTTTTGAGGTTTGGCCTTGAAGGGAGATCTGAAAGAAGACAGAGGAGTTTTCTTCTGCCTGTTGGTTTCTACGGTCCTGCATCTTCTAACTGTAATCTACTGATCTGAACTGGAGATTCTGACTAGTAGACTGGATAAGATGTGATAAGCTGATGGTTTTCCTTGCTGTTGAACTGGATGGAACTGCTAGAAAAATAAAAAAAATGCTAAACGTGGCATTGGCACCCACACTGGGCCTGGAGACCCCAGAAGACGCTGACGTCGCAACAACACAGCAGATCAGTAAATCAGATGAAAAGATGCTTGTTTGGATGAGCCAACTGGAAATCCTGGAAGTCTGATGCAGATGAAGCCTTCTGGACAGTTTGATCTATAAACCAAACCAACCACCAACGACAGCTTCCACAGATAAACATAAAAGTCGTGAAGGAACCAGTTTGGCTGGCGGGCTGTGATTTATGGATTCTCAACAAACTCCGAGCGATTTCCAAAAAACCCAAACATATGCTGACACGTTGTCTCAAAGGGAGAACTGGAAAATCCTAGATGTAGGAAATCCATATGTGGATGTGGTGATGCTCACGTGATTTCTGTGTCCAAGCTGTGCTGCAGTCAGATGAGGATCGGTTCAGTCGACGCTGTCCTGAAGGAGGTCAACAAAACAGACACGCAGCTCCGGTGACAACGTCCGGCTGATATCCTGGTGTCCATCCATTCAGAGACAGAACAGACACACAGCAAAAACAAAAGCCTTTCCTCCCAGAAGCTCATTAAACGTTGCACCCAGCAGCAGCAGCAGGAGGACATGGTGAATGGAGCCAGTCACACCTGCTAAATAGTTAATATCTCAAACACGCAAACTGTGACCTTATAATGCGCTTTATGTTTTATTTATCTAGTCCCTTTATTGATGTATTATCCCTTTGTCTCTGCTGTGCACTGCCGCTGATGTTTGAAGTGTCACCGCACCTGCTGGTGTATTATTTAAAACGGCACTCGTCCTAACTTTAAAGTATGATTGCGTTGTTGTTGTAGCGAGTGTATACGTCTGCACTGCTGTAATAAAAGAAGACGTGGTGTGAGCACTGCGGTAATGGGCTTCTTTGAAGTGCCTCATGTGGACTGGGGGTAATGCCTATTTACCACCCAGAGAGGGGGAGTGGATGGGCGATGAAGGCCTCCCATCATCTGTGTGCATTAGCAGCACGTCCGCCTCACAGGGGACAGGCCTCGCTCTAATTACTGCTACCTACAGAGGCTTACCCTTTCCTTCAACTCTCTGTCTTAGCCTCACTTAGCCCTCTCTCACCTTCATTCCTTTTTACCTTCCTCATTGCGCTGCCTTTCTTTTCTCTCATTACGCTCATTCTGGTTTCGTTCTATCTGAAGCTTACCTCGCGTTCACCCTCACATCTGGCCGTCTCAATCCCCTGCTATCAAACACTTCTCACCATCTTAATCTCCGTCATCCCCTCCTCTGCGCTACATGTCGTCCCTGTTTCCTGTCCACTGCCGGCCTGCCATAGAAAACGAAGAGAAGAATAATTGAGCAGTGCTGAATGTTGACAGCTGACTCCAGATCCTCACTGAAATTCAAAGTAATACAGAAATTTTAGTCCTAAGATCGTCTCGATTTGTGCTAATTTCAGTGCATCAGCAAAAGAAAATGGCAACCACAGGAAGTGAAATTAGTGCAAATTGTAAGTAATGCTTTTAACCTTTCAGAATCCAATTAAAAGCAATGGTCACCCAAGTGAAACCCTCCGAAGCACAGAACGCTGTATGTTCACTTATTGAGCACTTCATCAGAATGGGATCAGCCGTCATGTGGCAGCTGTGCAAAGCATGAAACCACGCAGAGGCAGCTCAGGCGCTTCTTAAGTTCACATCAAACATCAACGTTGGGGGAAAATGTGACCTCAGTGGCTCTGGCTGTGGTAGGACGGGCTGATCTGAGTGTTTCTGAACCTGCTGATTGGTTCACAAACAACAGCCTCCAGAAGCTACTGAGAATGTGCAAAAAAACAAAAGCACAAAACAACATAAAACATCTGGCGAGCGCCGACTCCGAGGACAGAGATGAGAGCAGTCAGTGGAGAATGGTGGGACTTCTTGAGTTGACAAAAAGACAAAAGAAAAGGTAACTCTTTACAACGGTGGTGTCCAGAATGAAGGATGGGCTCCACCAGCAGAAGACCACAAGAAAACCCACTGATGTCACTCGAGTGCATGAATCTGAGGAACTGGACAGCTGAGGACTGGAAAGTTTAGCCGAGGCTGATAAATCTAAAAACAAATCTGTGAAGCTGCAGCTCACAAAGCAGTGATGTCATGGCGGTTTATACGCTGGTCTCTTCTGTAAAGTCTTTATGGCCACAGCTGATCACCTTCTAAGGACTTCTTCCAGCGTAGCCACAAAGCAAACTGGTTTCATGACCAGAATATTGGGTCCAGAGGACTTGGAATGCCTTTCCCAGTTCACCAGATCTAAATCCAACTGAATGCCTTTGACATGATGCAGAACTCCACATTTGCAGCATGAAAGCAGGAATGGAGTGACGCAAGTGTCACCTCGTCCTGGAAGGAACCGACGGCTGATGGACCAGAGCTGCTGTCTCCCCGTCAGTCCTTTCTTTCCTCCTTTAAACACGTCATTGTGCGTTTGGGGTCAGAGCGAAGACTGATTACAACAGAAAGCAGCCATGTGTGGCGACGGAGGACTGAGCTCCACAGAGCAGCGAGATGAAAGGAAGGAACAGCACAGGACGGTACCGAGGCCGGAGGAAGATATATACAGATAATGGACTACTACAGCTTCATCAGAGCTCCTTCCTTTCTCCCAGTTCCTGTTTGATAATGTTATCACACAATAAAACCCCGTCCATGACACACTCTGGTGTGGAGGGGCTGCTGAGGTGAAACAAAGCTGCAACATGGAGGGAAATAAAGAACATCAGAGACAAAAAGAGCCGCCACCGCCGAGCTGGAAGGTTGCTCTGGGACATGCACACATGCTGGGAGTGAGGACAACAAAACACAGGAGTGGACTGAAGGGACAGCCTCGGACCTTAATACTGTCTGAGCGCCGTGGTGTTGGACAGAAGGTACAAATATCATGAGTCTCACTTCTGCTTTATTACAGCAGCCTGTCAGCGTCTTCCTTCTTCCTCTTCTTCCTGTTTTCAAACTCATCTTGTCCAACAAAGATCATCTGGTAAATACATGTAGAAACCAGGCTCTAAAGTTCCTTTATTTGTCTGTTTTATCATTTAATTCAGTTATTTTTCAGTTTTCTTGTTGAATTAAAGCAACCAAGAGGTTCAAAGTGGAATAAAAACCAGTGATACAGACGAACCCCACAAGGTTCTGACAAATAAACCCAA
>NW_007578759.1:138409-148261 GCF_000690725.1 Stegastes partitus
AACAGGGTTCTGAACAATACACCAAGCAGGCGTATCACACAAACACACAGCCTGATTGTCCAGAACACGTTTTCAAATTTACAAGTCACGACATCATGGCTGGAGCGTCATTTCACAAAGAATATCAGAGTAAGATTAGCAGCTGATTAGCAGCCAGTTAGCACGAATACATTACCTCTTGTTGTGTCATCAGTGGGAACAGAACGATGACTCATGAATATTCAGGCGCTAACACCACAATCTGTATGGAAAGTGTATGGCTACTCATTTACATGTGAGAAAGACTTAATTAGAAATCTACACCCAGCTTCCTTTAAGCTTCCATCTGTGTGAGGAAAGGTGGGATGATGAAGATCCAGAGAACAACGTTCAGACTGTTTGTCTGACGTCTGACCGAAGGGAAAAAGATCTTTGGCAAATGCTGGTTCTGTTTACGGTTTAAAACAAAAAGCTAAATGTGCCTGAGAAGACGAAGAAACATCCTCACTCTGCTCTCAGCCGGTCTCCTGGATGTTCTCCATCACACAGCGCCACCAGCAGGTACAGTCAGCCACAGCGTGGCACTCTGTCAGTATTTCAACATGTCAGAAACTTTACTGCACGTGTCATCATCACAGACGGCGAGGACGGCGCTTTGCACCTGACTGCTGAGTCATGTTGGGTCCAGCTTCAGCTCGCCAAACCCAGGTGCAGGCTTTCATAATTAATATGCCAGAATTTTTTAGCTTCTGTTTCTCTTTATGAGCCACAAACACGGTGAGGTTGTTTGATTTGTTGTTCTGAAGGTTTCTTCTAGTAGCAGTCGGCCTCCCTGGTCATGTGCACACAGTCACAGATGGAGCCCACGGCGGACAGCATAAGGACAGGCTGACTGTCTTCTCCACCATCATGTTGTCCAACATGCCACCAGTCCACACTATAATACTTTGGGATGTATTTCATAACCCCAGAATACAACTCTAGTCCTAGTCTTTACCAAGAAACCTGACCGATAACAACACTCATCATGTTTAGCCCTGTCCAGGACCTTCATGGTGCCAGACGTAGAAGGTCTGTCAGGGTTCATTCGACCCCAAGAAACAATATGTGCACAACATGTGTTGGCATCATTACAGACTTGTACTTTGTTAAATAAATGTTCTGATAAGTTGACGTATGTTTGGTTCTAAATGTACGACCAATGTCCCTCTTTTCATGTTTACAAAAAAAAATCTTCAAAAATAAAAACACCTGTCACCTAAACCACATGGCCTGGGGTCCAAAAGAGCCCCAGCAGTCCTGACTCGGGTTCCTGCTGTCTGCTTCATTTGTGTACTTTGTGGAATTTCTTGTGGGTTCTTCTACACATGCGACTGTAAGTCTAGACAGTTGGAGAATGTGGTTTTGGCTCTGGGGGGTTGAAGCATTCACATCCTACGACTCCAGCGTGTCTCTGTAAACTCTGATTGGTCGTATTAATGACTTCACTGCAGCCAGTTTCTGTCTTTTTATAAGTTTTGTTTAATTGATAACAAATCGTGAAATCTGGTGTCAGGAAGATTCCGACTTTAGACCGAACCAATCCTGACCTGACAGCAAACACTCTGATGAGGCGACACCTGGAACAACAAGCCGCTACGATACGCTCAGAATCACATGTGGATGATGGTGGGCGGAGTCTCCAGAGGACTGCTCCACGCTCGAGCTTTTGTTTCACAAAACCCAGAAAAAAACAACAAATGAGGAGAACATTGTTCCACGCTCGTGCTGTTGTTTTGTGCGTTTTTCAGACAAAACCCAGAAGAAAAAAAAACAGACGAGGAAAACATTTGAGCAAACATCTGCGCCTCTGCCTTCACCTATTCTTCCTATTGTCTTGATCGTCTCTCACTTCCTCCCTCTGCCCCTCCCAGGACACGCCTCCCTTTGCTATCATTGGCAGACGGCTTCTTGAGGGAATAGGCGATTGACAAGTGTGCTGGGAGCGCACGCACACACACACGTGCACACACGTGCACACCCCTGGCTGATGATTGGCAGGCATGGCATCAGTCAGTGACACCTCAATGACTTCCTGTCATGGTGTTTGATTGGCAGCGTCCGTCCCCTGCTCCAAGCATGTGCTCTCTAATTATGAAGCAATGACAGGCAGCGTCTGGTCAGGAGACAGGGTTTGTTTTTCCTGCATCCAACATTTATAGTCAGCGTGCCTTTACTCAAACTGGACCAGAACATTTGGTTCTGAGTAGCTTTAAAGTGAACAAAGTGGAATAACATGTTCATCAATTAGCTATAAAATGTACGACATTCTCACCCGAACGTACATTTTAACTGTAGAATCACCTCTAAAGTGTACGTCAGCACACGTCTGGTTATTCACCCTAAAACAGTTCAATCCCAACAGAACAGCACCTGTGTCAGGTATCAGGACACACAGACGAGGTCTCCACACATGGAGCAGACTGTAACGCATCAGCTAGTCTCTCTGGTACCTGCTGTGGCTGACCTGTGTGTGAATGTGCTGCTGATGTTCGTAGAGATGGCACAAGATCAAAATAATATCAACAGAACATTTAGCTCCTTGAATTTAAAGTAAAAATAAAAATGAGGCTCATAGATCGGATTGATTTTAAAGAGTTATGCATCAGTGAAAGCATCACAAAGCGTATTCTGTGTGACTCTACTGGACAAGGAGTGATGGTAAGTTTTATTATATGATGTATGTAATGTAATATAATGTAATATATGATTTATTATTCAGAGGGATGTACTGTTAGTGAGACCGGGTTCTTCAGGAGACTTCAGCGCTGCACCTGGAACAGCCTCCCACCAGCAGCTCAGTCCCTCTCTGGTCTACAACACGCACATGCAGATGATTTGGGGGTGATGCAGAGCTCCACCAATCAGAAAACCTCCCGCAAATAACAGGGACCCAAGTGAGTCCATTTTCTACCATCAACCTTTTCAGACGCACACATCCAAAAACACGCCGCAGACTTGGGTTAAAAGGCCTCGCATGAAGCTCAACCATTACACAGTCCACAATGAGGCTGCTCAGTCCTAATGGGCCCCACCGTGGAGATGGGCTAATAGGCCCCACCATGGAGCACTTCAGTGTAATGGGGGTGCAGCATTATGCCCCGCTGGAGCGAGTGGGAGGAGGGGGGGGGGGCAATAAAATGATATGTATCATGCAGAGTAAAGAAAGCCTATTCAGGGTACAGGGTGGCTGCTTCACTGAGTTTAGGATTTGGTCACCTTCCTTCCTCTTCTCAACACAGCAGTTAAAACAGGTCAGCAAACACACACACATCTGAACACACACACATTCACACACAAAACAAAGCAACAGAGCTGGATGTTAAGTACAGCAGAGCATGATCACAAGCCAGCAGGCGCTCATGCATTCATTACCATAGATTCCCATAAATTCACACAGCTCTAAGGCTGAAAATGAACAGCATGCACACACACACACACACACACACACACACACACACACACCAACAGTCACGTCAAACATGATGCACCGACAGCAGTGGTCAGAGGCTCGTTCTGGTAGACCTTGTCCTGTCGCAGTCTCACCTAATAGATGGCCATATTTTCATTTGTACAGACAGTCCCTCTTCCTGTGTCTAACAGCCAAACACACAGATGACAGAACAGCTCGAGAACCATGTTAATTATGTGGACTGTTGAATCACGGTTGCATGTCCAGCATGTATGTGTGCACAATATACAGTTAAGCACAAAATGGTTCACTCCCACGCCAGACTGTGATTGATGGGGATTTCTGTTTGACCAAGAAATGACAGAAACAAGTGACAAAAACGGTAAGACCGATGCCATCGCTCTTCAGTTACTCACTAGTCCACTAAGACCAGAGAGCTTCATGAGCTCCCTGTTCTGGTCCAATACTGAGGCAGAGGTGCACCCCAGGACTGGCAAACACTATAAAGCCATAGCCGAGATTTTTCAGAGACCGCGGTGCCAAACAAAGTCAAAGAGCACAAGGAGTTCCACGCCGTGAGGAATCTGAAGGGTCAGAGCAGAAAAACCAAAGTGAGCCTGCACTGGTAAGAAGTGACAAAGCCAAGGCGTCACCAGGATGGAGACATAAACGCTCACCGGGCCTCTCACAAAGCACAGAGACGTGGGTTTTGTTTGATGAAAGAAAGAAAAAGCGCTCAGCCTCAAAGAACACCGTACTCACGGCCCAACGTGGTGGAACATAAGACTGTAGGTGGTGTTCAGCTGCCATGCCAGGTGGTCAGAGTGACCAGCATGGTGGGAAAACAAGACCTACACGAGGACTCTAGAGGAACAAAGCATCAGAGAGAAAACCCAACCTCAGCAGCAGAAAGCACATTCTGAAACACACTGAAGAGAGAAAACAGTCTCGACGTGTCGGAGCAGCCCAGCCAGAGTCCCAACGAGGATCTGTGGAGGGAACTGAAGACCAGAGTGATGGCAAGGAAGCCTGTAACCTGACAGACCTGGAGATCATCACAGGAGGGAACAGAGCCGCGGTGGAGACGCACAGAGAGGTTGTTAGCAGCGAAGTAAAGCTATCGAGCTGATCACTGACAGCCGTGAGGCTTAACAGTGGACACGGCATTTTAGTTTAAAAATACAAATACAAACAACATAGAAGCAGTTTCAGTGTATTGTTCAGATCTCTGTCTCACCATCTTGTTGTCCCTCGTTTATGTAGTTTTATCCACAGGAACCTACTGATCACATGAACACTCCCTATAAATCTAAATGACACCGGTGTGTGGACTCTTACTGACGGCGGCTGGATTGATTTAAATCAGTGTTAAGAGACAGAGCAAGAAAGAAGACGACACACAGTTCAGACAAACACAGGGTCACAGAGCAGCAGAGCGTCCAACACACATGCTGTGTGGACGCCTCCGTCACCAGCAGCCAAGTGTAGGACGGCCATCTGACTGTGTGACCAATCAGGTTTGATCATCACATGAATATTCATGATGGTGCACACACACACACACACACACACACACAGATGACTGGCATGTGTGATTGGCAGGTGGCAGCGGTTGGGATGACAGAGCCAGCTGTCCACTTTAAAGGGCATTTGAACCAAACACTCAGAGTCTGACTTTAATGCCTGGGTTAACAATGGCGATGAAACACTGCTGTAATTACATTACCACGCTTATTTACCCCGCGACACCCTCTCTCCAGTCACATGATGAACCTAAATGCAGTGGGAAGCTCAGAGCAGGTAACAGAAACAATACAAGCGTGTCTGTGCAGATGAATGAACTAATAATAAGAAGAGAGCAGGTAAAGAGATCTCCTGCATCAGACGTGTGAAGCAAGCAATGACAAACATGAACATGTGCCGCTGTACAACCAGAGACCTTGGAGGAAGGCTGAGTGTCCCGTACTACCTCTCCTCCAGACCATTAGGCCAATCAAAGGTGCCCTTAAATGAATATGACAAATCAGCAGCTCAGCCTCACTGAATAGCACCAATTTGCCTTCTCAGTCTACCACCATTACACGCAATCAAACGCAGAGAGAGAGCAGGAGCTGGAGGCAGCAGACGGAGAGGAAAAATTGGAATGATCCAAAGATTAGGGGGGTGGGGATGGAAAGAGTGGGAGTGGAGGAGGGGGGTGTTCTAGAAACATGGTCAGAAAGAGAGAAAGGTTCAGATTATCACTGGTCTCTAATCAAGACCCTCTCATGGTGATGAGGTGTGGAGGAGAGCTCTAAAAATATCCTTGGGCCTATTATATGGTTTCTTCAAGCACTCATGGCGAGATGTGATGGGGGAGCTGGTGGGTAGATGAAAGGATGGATGGAGGAAGGCTTGGTTAGATTAAACTGGAGATGTGTGCTGCGTAGGCTGTCCAGACCATAATCACACAGAGTGGTGGATAGGTGGAGTAGAGATGGATGAACACACAGGGACAGTATGAGCTGTAACCTCTCCTGAACTCTGAAGCACTTAAAACATTGCTAAGACGGTAAGACAAAGTGGTGGAGTGATGCAGATGGACAGAAAGACATCCTCAGGTGTGTCACTTGGTGCTTATGTAGAGAAAAGACCAACAGATGATTGCAGGAAGGACCAGAGGAGATCGAGAGGGAGGCGACCTGTGAGTTTACAGCAAGGTGAGTGCATTGGATTGGTTATAGAAATGACATCATAATTCATTTAAAAAGTCAGAACTGCATTCCAGTTTTGAACATTGGTTTATAATCATTACACACAAATGATTGGTGGAATCCCGACAACACATGTGACGATGTCTGCGTCTCTACAGCATCTCCACCGTCACAAACATCAGCTGAGCTCTCCGACTGCGTTACACAATGACATAATCAGAACCAGAACCAGAACATATGCTCTGTGGTGTGTTCATTACATCTCAAGTTAAAGACTCCCCGTAAACAGCTCGCTGAGTCTGCTGTCTGAAGGAACGCTGAGTCATGATATGTCTTCTAGTAAATTAAACACACCTTGAGGACACAGGGTGAAAAAACCTGATTTTCACTGCAGAAGGTTTTTACAGACTCTGACTAAATACATATATACAGAGCTACACGTTGACTAAAACATCCTGAAGCACCACCGTCCAACCATGGACCATCTGTCCTCAGGTTGAGCTGGTTTACTGTTGAACTGAGTCACATCACGACATTCTGAAGAACTAACATTATTCAGCACCATCATGTTTGTTTGTGATGCTCACAACATCACTGCATTTAAATCTAATGTGAAAACGGGTCTCCTCGGATGAAAAGAAAACCTGTTCTATGATAACCTCCGACCCTGCTGAGGAGACTCTTCCTCATCTGTCTGCAGCTGGAACACAGAACCAGTCTGGTAGAAGCATCCCTTTGTTGCTCAATTATCAGGAACTTTCTTCCATTTCCAAGGTCTTGTTGTCTTTGAGGCTTGTTGAACTGCATCATAAAGCTGAATATAGCGATTTGTTTAGTTCACACAATGCAGCTGCCTCTGATGCTCCATTTCTTTTCTTTTCATGCAACAGAAAGACGAGTTCTGTGCAGCGATGGACTGAAGTGGTGAAGGGCTGACGCTCCAGGAAGACCCGACCCAGACGGAGGCAGGTCGATTCATAGCTACTGACAAGAAAGTGTCTGTAGAAGGAAAACCCAGGACACACTGCATACCGTCCTCACATCTGCTGTTATAAACACACCGTGATCAGTCCAGACGGCCATTCACTACAAAGACCTGCTCACCGCCAGACCATCCTTATGAATGACCAACGACTGCAGCTATGAGACAGAGAGCACACTGAAGTGAGAATGAGGAAAACAGGGTTGAAAAAGAGATGAAGAAAAAGGTGGTGACCTTCAAAGAAAGACCATTAAACCTCTTCAATTAAGTAAAATTAGCGCATATTAGTCTAATTGCCTCATATTTCACTTTAAATAACACGCAATTTTCAGATGTAATCACTGTGATAAAACAGGCGTTGGAAGTGTTTCTTTGTGCTGCGGTTCACACAGACTGCGTTTGTAAGTGTGTGTGAAAGGCCACGGCTGTGTTTTCTGGATCCAATTGCAGGCGAGTGTTTTTCTTCAGATCTGTATCTACGTAATGGTCATGTGAAGTCCCCCTTCACTGAACAGCCACGGTGGAGAGAAGTCATATTAGCTCACCATTAAGGTGGAGAGTACAAAGTGTTCACTGAAATACTCTGAAATACTCAGAAGACGTAGAGTTAGAGTTAATCACACAGAAACAGTTCTCAGCAGCTCTTTAGGAAATCGCTGCGCCCCTCTTAGAGCGGCCTTTGTGTGCCTGAGACCATGTGACGTCAGGGTTCATGTTTGTCTGATATGGTGTGAATGCATCAGGTGTGTTGATTCCTGTGCGCCTGCTGAACACGGATGTGCACACGCTAACTCCACGGTGACACTAAACACAGCAGCACTGAACCGCCTCTCACAAAGTGTGACCTGATATCATGTTCACAAAGGTTTTATGGGTAACTTCTGCTTCAGTGTCCCCGTGTGTGATATAAAATAAATGTGAGTAATAGAGATGTAAAGGTCCACAATCTGTCGGTGCTGTTGGGTTTTCAGGGCTGGAAGAGAAGAACCTCTTTTAATGTTCAGGGTTCCTCAAAGAGCAGCGACTATCAGGCCGAAGCAGCAGAGGAGAAGGTTTGTTTGGTTCACAGTGACTTCCAATACGTCTACCAGCAATCAGCAAACAGCAACAACAACAACAACAACAACAACAAACAACACTGACATTCAAAAGAACAAACTAGAAAGTCACAGAAATGTAGGTTAAAGCTAAAAATAATAAATAAATACTGACAGTTGAACATTGAGAGACTTTAAAAAGAGAGATTTAGTTTTCAGCTGAGACAAGATTCAGTCACTCAGCTACAGCAACGGTTCAGAGACCATGGTGGGCTGGTTCTGGTGGGCCCTGCTGACACCAAACAGGACCAGAGCTGTGACTCTCAGCAGAAATGCGACGTCTGGTTTACTTTTTAATGTACATCCAGAAAGCAGCACCTTCTCTTTAGAAATACTGTTCCATCATTCTGCAGTCATGGTGCAGAGTCATGATGGTTTCAGCTGCTAAATCTAATCAGTGTGCTGGTGGTCCGTTGGTAAATCACTGCTCCGTAATGACATTACAGAGGGCTTTGATATGAGCTGTGTGGCTGACAGCCTGACTAACAGTTGCTCAGCCTGTTGCTCTCTACCTGCTGGACTGCTGCTGCTGAGACAAGCTTCTGTGGCTTCTCAACAGATTCTTGTTCTCCAGACGTGCTGGTCCAATGTGTTTGTGGTTAAAGCTGGGGCTTGATTATGATACCTGCTGTTAGCACAACGTCAAGGCGGCTAGCGCTAGCCCGTGTGAGGCGTGGACCAGTCAGTGTTTCCAGTGAGCTGAGGTCCGAGCCAGTCGACCGTGTCTCCTGAGCGTGAAAGGCAACACCCCCGACTCCTTATTTCTGAAGGTCCTGGCACCAAACAGATGAACTGTGGCCAAACATAAGCTGCAATCTGGGGATTCAGATCAGCTCAGTGCAGACCAGTGGGTGACGTCACCACATCTATTTGTACACAGCGCTCATGGTAGAACCCAGCCGGAGTGAAAATGCATCACAACTAAAGCGAAGCGAGCCCCAGAAACAGAAAAGGCCCTTCACTCACCTCAGCAGGCCGAAGCCGATTTTCTTGCTCTTCTTTTCCGTCTCCTCGGGCTCCTCTGCTTTCTTCTTCTCTTTCCCTTTCCCCTTGCTCTTCTCCTTCTTCTTTGTTTTTGCTTTCTTTTTCTTGTCTTTCTTGGCTTTCTCTTCTGTCTGATCACCGACTCCCTGGCGGGACGAGCTGCTGGCGGGGGTGTCCCGGCCTGAACTCGCCTCTGAACCATCGTCTAGAGAGAATGAAAGATGGGGATTAGAGCGGCTGGTGAATGTTTCAGAGGACTGAAGCAGTAAAAGAAGAGAGCTGCGTTGGGTTATTTCCACCTCAGTTGAACTGGAGGATCCCATCATCAGCATAACAAACAGACAGAGACGCTGACAAACAGAGGAGCTCTTTGTCAGACAGATTACCAACCAGCCGCTCCATGGGAGGCTAAACACGCTCGTATAGATGGAAAATAAGGTAACATGCGCTCAACAAAGTACAGTGAACACCACGCATCAGTTACCACGGTAACACACACATTCACACACAAGCACAAAGCACATCGACATACACATCCGTCCATGACCAGCCCAAACACGATGTGGACCACGTTCAGGTTTCTCTGCTCCACATCTTCATCGTCGTCAACTTTACAGGGAACCAAAATAAAACAGTGAACATGTTCAGACTGTGAAGCCTCATTAC
>NW_007578759.1:148823-154173 GCF_000690725.1 Stegastes partitus
ACTGATCACTGTCCAGTCACTGGGATAGATCCTCTACCAGAAAGACTGAATAACAAGACACCAAGGAAACAGAAGTGAAGAACCGGACAAGTGGAGGAACAACTGTTGACTGTAATCCATCCCACATGGCAGGAGACCTCAAAGCGAGCGACTCCAGGACTCTGCTCAACAGCCATCATGACAACTGAATTTACTGGAAGCTGTGAAGCGCTATGGCACTGTGGTATTAGCTGGATTCAAATCACGATCCCACACAATTCATCAGCTGCACATGAACTCTGGAATAAATTACACGTGCCTTTGGACTGTCAAAATATTGTCAGCGTTTCCCTTCTCGACGAGCGAGTGGTCTGTAAGTGAAGCTGCTAATCCACTTCTGAACAAGTGCAGCTGATAAGCATTTACATGTGACACGGCGGTGATTTAAGGCCAAGCGACAGAGCGCTGGAGACACACGGCAGGAGGAGGAGGAGAGATAAATATGTGGCGCACTTCTGACAACTGTTCTGTGTCAATTAACAGCAGCTCTGAAAGTGTTGAGCATTTGGGATGCTGGTGACAGACGTGGCCACTGTGTGTGTGTGTGTGTGTGTGTGTGTGTGTGTGTGTGTGTGTTGACATGGCCTATTAGTCCTGTCCTGTGTGAGAGGTGAGAGTAGTGATCTGAAACAGGCCGACTCATTACTCTGGTGGTGACTGATAAGACTCTGCTGCTAATAACACAGCAGGGAATTGAATATGTGCTGATGTTTTGAGGCATGAGGTGCTTGTTGTGAAGCTCTTGTCTCACTTTGCTGGAGAGAGTGTAATTAGGGAGCACCTTGCACGTGGAAGCAACTCGACTACGCATCAGTCATCGGGTTAAAAAATCCATCTAAAGAAGCTGGAGCTTTATGTGGGGATTAGACATGAGACTGACAAATAAAACTCTGTCTTTTTCAGAGTGGCAACATATGGGAAGTAGATGGAGGGAAACCAGTGAACACTCCTCAATCAGTGATGGCGGAGCAGTTTTCTGCATTAACTCTAAAGCAGAACAAAACAGCTGCTGTGACATCAACCAAAAGTGAAACATACGTGAAAGTTCCTGAAGCTCACAGGCTCCTCGTAGTCCACCAAAAGCTCGTCGATGAGATGAGAGAGAACGGAGAACGCTCAGTCGGTCTCAGACAGACGTAATCTTTTACACAGCTGGTCCCGTCACTAAGTGGACGGTAATCACATACGACGGGCAGGACATCCGAAGTGTGGAATCGTTTGGGGGGTAAAGGACGACCTGAGAAGGTGATGTGCAGACATCAGGGTTTCATAGGTGGGGCTCATCGGCCAAACACACACAGCACATGTGCAGCCTGAATGGCAGGCGTATGGAGAGACGAGAGGCTGAAAGGCTGGATTCTATACGTATACGTGTTCCAAGGCAGCAGGAGAGTCTCTCCGACGGGGATCAGCCAGCAGCAGCATCAAGGTGTTACAGTCTCTGTGACATCGTACCAAAGACGACTCGTCAGCCTGAAGCCACTGTATGACCTCCTGGCTGGTCTGTCCCACACATCTACAACCATTAGCCTATCGCTACGCTACGTGTGTGCACTTGTCATATTTTTATTTTTCAGACTTATTATTGACAGCATTATGGGTTTTCTTGGGATTGTTGCACGATGTCAGCATGCTAGCCTGCTTCTGACATCCTCTCATTCTGGAAATGGTTGTCTGAGGCCCTCAGATGTTTACTGAATGAATACCACAGATGTGCAGCTACTAGTGAACTAGTAGGTTGAATTAACACCGACTGGTCAACCAGGAAAATCTTTGGTCCGAGGTCAGCCTTGAAGGTTTCAGTGTGAGTCAGTGCTTGACTTATCATGTCTGTTACATACAATAATAAGAAGACATGTTCTTTCTCTTCACAGAGCATTTTGGGGAAAATATCTAAATGCTATTTTTCTGACAGGTGGTGCCATTTGATTTGCAGTACAACTTTAAAAGTGTTAATGTCAAGCTTCAGCTGAGTGTTCACACCGTGGGATCGACTGAAAGCACGATGGAGCAGCACCAGATAACGTCCAAAGCCTGACTCCAGGAGGAGGCCACGAGTTTGTAAATCATCAGCACAGCAGGTTCAAAGCTTGGATGAGATGTGCTGCATAAAATCCTAAACACAATTAGAAACCACATTAACACACTACACTCCCTTCATCTCTCTCACCATCGTCATCTTCAGCCGGTCCATCGTAGGACTTATCAATAGCTGCTCGGAAGCTCTCGTTGCAGCCTCTGCCCCTGACCATATTGGGACGAGGACGGTGGAACGGCAGGAGCTCGTTTTTTCTGTTGACTTCTGACATGGCCGTCTGAAGGCTCTCCAGCGAACTGGACTTCTTGAGGCCGAGCGTAGGACCGAGTTCCACAGGCGCTGATGGAGCTGTGGGCAGCAGAGAAACACACAGAACAGAAGATGTGAACGAGTTAAACCAGAAAGACTGAGCAGCACGTATACAGTATAGGGCCAGTTTTCAGCCGTCTGATCAGGCAATCAAGGAGCTGTTTTTCCCACCATGCATTGCTCTGATTGAAGACACGGGGAGAAGAAAGACTGTGACACAGCTGCTCTCTGCTGAGCAAAGCCAAGAGCAGAAAAAACAGTTAACTATGCTGTTGGTGAGTGTGTGATGGATGCGAAGTCTGCTCCACTGTTACTACTTCTTCATCCATCATCACAAGTACACTGTGAGGGATATTACTGAGGGAGGGAGGGATCCAGCACAAAGGATGATGAAGAGGAGGCCGATGGATGAGAAGACAGAGCAAAGGTAGAAGTATTCAGGGAGAGTCGGACGGAGAGCAGACATGATGTGGAGCTTTACACAGGACACATTGTCTACAAGCAGCGAACAACAACCCTGCAGTCAGCAGCCTACCTGGCCAAGGTGTGCTGCACACACCCAGCCAGAGCTAATGGCACGCCGACTGCTGAAGCTGGATCAAGTTCAGCCTCCTGCCCCCCTCCTCCACTTGTGACGATGGCTGTTTGTAAAACAGAAGAGAGGAGGTAATGGGTTTGTCAGTGAGCGCCACCTAAAACAGGGAGGACACTGATGGTGGGCGAGATGGGGAGAAAACGGGCAGCAAGGATGTGGACAGGGACAGAGCAAATGAAGCTTCCTCCGGGGAATATCAGCGGGGGGAAAACCCTGGTGGCAGAGAGGAGGACAGAGAAAAATGAGGACGGAGGGAGGAAGGCTGGGCCGGCTGCCAGCTCAAAACACCGCTAATCCTCACACACACACACACACACACACACACACACACACTCTGGATTCCTGGCTGGCTCTGGCTTGTCGATATGATGCCACTGTGATTCATGATAGCTAAACTTGCATCACTTTAGCTAATGATTCCCTATACACGCCGCTGCTCTTTGTGTATGTGTGTTTTCTCAGAGCAAAGGAGATGAGAGGGCTGATGTGACTTCCATATCTATTTAAACAACCATTAACCAAACACACACACACACACACACATGCATAATGTAAGACAGCTGCTCAGAGGAGATGGACAAAGGTCGCAACATGTGAGACGCTCATCCATAAACACATGCACATGACATTCAGATGCACACGGAATTATTCAACATCAAAGAGCGAGGTGATTAGTCCATATTGGATCCACCCTGAGTGATACTGGTGGACAGAAACAAACCTACTGAAGATTAAAGTTTCCTTTGAAGCAGCACACACTACAACAACATTGTTCGGTCCGAGTCGCAACCCTTTGGTGCTTTTCTATAAATAGGTGGAGCAAGATTTCTATCTGCGAAACACACTTTGTTCACTGACATCGAGCTCCAGTCAACAACAAGTCCCTAAGGTTCCTGCAAAGTAATCAAATTACACTTATTAACTAGAAAAGTCTTGTTTTCAAAGAGCTCAGCAGCGTTACGGTTAGAAGCACCTCAGTGTGTGTCGACACCTTCAGACAGTCACATTGAGAATCACACACAGAATCCACTTTCAGTTTGTACCTGCAGACCAGGAACCTGTCATCACATCGACTTCACCATTCTGTTGCTTCACTGTTGCTCTTTTTCAGCCAATCAGATATCACATGATGAGCGGCCTGTCACCTTGGTAACCCAGAAAACTGAAGACAAGCCTCAAACCAGCTGTGAAAGGTCAGATTTTACCCAAAAGCAGGATGTTTTCTAAACCTAACCATGTAGTTTTGATGCTTAAAGCCAGCTAGCAAAGACCAGATCCACATCTTTGAATAGTCTTACAGTCTAAGAACCCTGCTCCTCCTGGTCGGGGGTCCTGCTCCAGACCAAGGCCTCCATCCTCCACTTCCACCTCCTTAGGTGGACTTTCCTTCAAACTGGAAGCCTGTCCTACTAACATCACAGTCTTATATTTCAGGGTGAAAACAGGCTTTTCATAGCTAGACTGCAGGTTGTCTGTACAGGAATGTCCTGCTGTCTGCTGAAATCACATTTGATATGAATGTCAACACTTAACTTGAGTGTACACTTTAATAAACGTCTAATTCTTCCTCACGCTTTTTCCTCTTGCTTAGCTTTTCTCATTTGGCCCAGACTGTTAGAGGACGCTAACGTCAGAACTGTATTGTTGGAATGGAAGCATCTCCACTGGCTATGGCCGGACCAGCTTCATCCTTTCCAGGAGCTTGGTAGGACTGTGCAGCTCTGGGTAGTGAAAACTTTCTGGGATCTTGGGCCAAATGGAGTCTTTGATTTGAGAAAAAAAATATGGAAAGATCTCTTTGAAGGAGCCAAACTGCAAACAAACACAAATGTTGACTTCGAGGGCTGAGGGTTGGTGTGATGTACAGAAAAAAAGGTCTCATACAAGCGTTTCAATAGATAATCCACAGTTTACAAACTCTAAGCAGAGTGGATTAGAGCTGCCAGTAACATCTGAACCACACCAACAGATCCATGAATAACCCATCCAGGATTTCTGATGTATTATTTTGTTTATTTACACTCTAATCAGAGGGCCTTACACTCGTCAGCCAGCATGTCTGCAGCTGCCAATAACATTCTCTAAACACAAGTGGTCTTCAAGATAAACCCGCTTCTCATGCGCTTTTTTCCTCATTTCAGCTACAATACATTCATAACATAGTCTGAGATCACGAGGCCTGCTCAGATGTGTACACACCAGTATTTAGTCACGCTCTCTGTAGAATAACACACTCTATAGGAAACATGCATGAGATGTGGTTCATCTGAACCAGCAAGGAGGCCCAATCAGGGTTCATCCTCCACTGATGGTCGACAACGTTATAGATGGATGGATGGATGGATGGATGGATGGATGGATGGATGGAT
>NW_007578759.1:155098-156556 GCF_000690725.1 Stegastes partitus
GAGAGAAGGAAAAACAAACAACAACAACAACAACATAAATAAAAACAAAACACAGAGCGAGAGAATGCCAAGCTATCCCACGGCTGTTTAGTTGGCAGGAAGGCGATGGACTACTTTCAAAGTCAGAGCTACAGCGAGGAGCAGCTTAGCAGCAGGCTGAACAACAGCCGACTTCTGGAGAACCAAAGCACACTTCAGAGCTCCAATAAGGAGATGCAGCTCTATCTGTGCTCCACTTCTGCATCATACACACCATGAACACAGGCTTTCTGCTACCACAACGTCCAGCTTCTCCCCCGTCCCTCTGGAGGAGCTCTCTGGTGTTCCAGCCTGGAGCTGCACAAAGCCTCACGCCACAGCCCAAACGCTACGGGCCAGCTAGGAAGCACGCTGAATTCATTACATAATGTGGATGTGTTATGTAAAGAATTCATCCTAAACGGGATGATATGGCTGCTAGGAGCTGGATTCCACAATGACGTATGTGTAGTTACATGCTTATGTAAGAAGGAGGTGTGCAGCATGGAGCCCGTCTGTCGCTGCACATGTATGTTGGTGCCGTGACATGGGTGGAGCGGAGCGACGCTCATTCATGGACGCAACCGTTTCTTGTCTGTTACACGTGTGTGTAATGTCTCCCATCTCCCAGCAGATGAAATGAGGTTTTCCTGCGATGCCACAGGCTTCACAATCACCGAACCGGCACCATACACCATAAAAACATGTGACATCATCCTCAGTTTAGTGTCGTTGTGTTTATTTACTGGTTCCAACTGAGTCTGAGGCAGATGCAGCTGCACTGAAAAGCACAACATAAAAACAAATAGTACAAAGAATAATCATGCAAATATGCAGCACGGAGGATTTCCAGAAACACAACCTCACAACCACATGGTCCTGCAGGGCTGACGGCCAGCAAACGTGCTGCTGAAGTTCACTTAGCATCAGCAGGCGTGTGGAGCAGGGAACGGTTCTGACTAAAGTCAAAGTCAGATTTTAATATCGTGTAACTGAGAGATGCGCTCACAGGTTGAGTAGCTTTTAGCGGAAAATAAATTCTTACTTGAATGCACCAAAAGATTTTTCAACAGAAACGGATATTTAAATAAGTTTCTGATCATAAAGAAACAAAGGGCTCCCCTCCAGCTTCACACAATATCCAGTACAGCACATGTCAGTGGTCGCTGCATGCAGCCTGATAGAGACGAATGGCTGCGCCGGACACAACCGACAGCGCTGACCATCTCCTGATTGCTGCTCACCTTTATTGGCTGACTGGGGGAGATGGAGCGGGTCAGAGGCCATCCAATATACAGAGGAGCAGCCAGGAGCACACAGCCACCACATGAGTGTGTGCTGAACACACTGGTCGTAAACAACGACAGAAAACACACACACACACACACACACACACACACACACAGTAAAGAAGCAGGGACTGCTGAGTTCAGCTGTTTG
>NW_007578759.1:157247-159057 GCF_000690725.1 Stegastes partitus
GCTTTCTGAGAGATGTGTCCGCTCTAAGCTCCTCTGCCTGCCTGCCAGCCTCTAAGCCTGAATGGCGTTGGCAAGCATGACAGTGAGTGAGCGAGAGCAACGGAGAGAGCTGCTGGTGGGTGGAGGAAGCAAAAAATTAGGCAACACAAAGACACACAACTACAACAAAGGCAGACAAGCATTTTGGCAGTTTAACACCAGTTTACGGCGTGAAAATCTTTCCTCGGCGTGTCGGTGCATGGCACTGTGTCCTCACATGTATAGACGGATGACACTTCTCCTGGAGGCATCTCTGCTGTGATTATTAAACCCTTTCACATACGTCTGAGAAACGACTGAGGGCATTCGTACACATGCTCCGTACTCTGTAGACACAAACACGTCTTCTCCCTTCACCAGGAAAAGGCTCACTGACATGAAGAATCCCTTTTACAAGAGCGTCCTGGTGAAGACAGGAAGCAGCAGGTGAGCGTTACAGACACACCGCTGTTCGCACAGCGTTAGCCGACAGACAGACAGACAGACAGTGGATCTTAAAGACATGTGCCACAGGTAGGGCAGGGTGATGTGGCCCAGGCCAGGCCACAAGTCAGGAACAATGATCACGCAGAAGATCGGCTCGTTAAGAGCCAGTCTGGATTCCCAGCGTACTTTAACGCCCCCGTTCCCCCTCGCAGTGCTCTGGGAGCAGATACTGGGAGCAAAGACAATCCTTGCTTTTGGTTGATATAAATCCACAGATACTAAGGAAGCAGACCAAGACCAGCTTTAAAACGAGAGCATGCCGGTGATTGAGTCGACAGGTGGACAGGGCAGACCATAAAACCGGAGCGTCTGACATGCTACAGGGAGTGAGAGTTAACATTTGTAATAAACCTCAGCGGCCTGCGGTAGACGATACCCGACGCATGTGAGCGTTACCAGAAGGTATGCACGTCTACAGCATCCCCATCATCCAACAGCAGCAGTACGGTGGTGACAACACGTCTCCTCTGAGCTTACAGACACAATGAACCTATTCTGAGATAAAAACCTGAACTTTAGTTGTTCTAACCAGCTGCCTTTCCTCATTCTGACTGACGCCCGATGCTCACCGCTCACTGCCATGAGGAAGCATCCCTCATACGCCGACTCTGGGAGGAACACACACGTCTCCACCCAAACAAAACAAAGTCAGAGAGGCTGCAATCATCTGTGTTCTGGTTCTGGATATGTGACTGTACTGGCCTGTTTAAAGAGGAACGGACTCAGACTTAGTGCTTTGCTTTGTTTGATGATCCAGACGCTGCTCATGTCCGCACAGCTACAGGACATTTACTGGACAGCGTCTGGTACGATGTGAAGGTATTTCAGAGCATCTCCTCCACGTCGGAGCGACTCAGCAACGAGGCCCGATGGTGGAGGCTGCAGCTCGGTGACTTCCTGACAAGGAGGCTTTACTGTGTGGACACACTCAGGACCAATTCATCTGTATTCATGTGTTTAAATGAATTCGTTTGTGCATGTTTCATGATTGTGCTAACATTATTACCTTCATGCCTTTACAGCTTGTTTAAAGCAGTTACATTCAGAGTGAGGCGGTAAAGCTCATGAAAAACAGAGCATCAGAAATGATCAATAGATCAATAATAACAATGATATCGATTAAAACATTTGGTTGGGAGAGTTGTTTCAGCCCAAACCTCGTCTGTCACTTTAACTGCACAGATCTTTGATTTATTATTTGAATGGCAGAGCTCCTGGTTCTCTGACCACACACACACACACACACACACACACACACACACACACACACACACACACACCAGTA
>NW_007578759.1:159391-164149 GCF_000690725.1 Stegastes partitus
TGTGTCAGTGTGTGTGTGTGCTTGTGGCGCAGTCGCCCGGTGGTTTCTCGGGGTGTGGAGGGACAGACCAGCGCTGGAAGTTGGAAACAGCATTCCCAGAAGTCATTGTCTTTAAACTGCTGGTTTCCCAGGACCCGCCCCGCGCTCGGCGCTCTCACCAAAGTCCGTGCAGCTGTCTGACGGCGCGGCGCAGAGTTTCAGTTATAAAAAATACATTAGAGCAAAGGAAAGTGGGATGGAAAAAGCTGTCAGGCCTGCCAGACACACACTCTGTTTAACAGCTCTCTGGGCTCTGTGGCATTATAAAACAGGAGACACGCTGACAAGCAACAGGTACAGCCAACGTGTAAATAGGCTTTAGCTAAAAGAAAGAGAGAGTCTGGAAATCAAAGAAAGAGGCCTTAGAGGCTTTACTGGACATTCACCAGGCAAATGAAAGGAGAAGCTAAACCAGAAAGGTTGTGGTCACATATATGTCTGATAAAACTGCAGGTTGTTTTTAACAGATAATGCAGCAGTGGACTAAACCAGCCAGTTACACCTGCTTAAACTCTCATTATCTGAGCCTGTAGAAACTGCAGCCGATGGAAACAGAGTTAGAGAAAGGGCCAATCTTTCTAAATCTCTTATTCTAGACGGGCATCTGGGGTACCAGCTGCTGTCTACAGAGCAGCAGGATAAATAATTAAAATTAAAGAACAGGTAAATGTGGCCTCCGTGCTCCATCATGTTGTCAGAGTCTTTAACCCTAAATTACAAATTCCATCTCCGAGCGCGCTCTGTGTCTCTAAGTCCAACCCGGCAGTGAGACAAGATGTGATCTCTACGGACTGGAGCACAAACCAGTCATCAGGAGGGAGGACTTCACCGTACATCTGCCAACCATCGATAAGCGTCGGCAGAGTCGATCAACATGAACAAACGTATAAACAGCCGTTTGCTCTCAGTCCAAAGCGTAGTTCTGGAAGAGTTCAGGCAAACGGAACCAACCCATGACAGTATTTATGTCTTTACTTCATTCTTCTTCCACGTCTTAACATCTCAGTCCCTCTGAAGATGTCATCTTTTGGTGTCCAAGACGTTCTCTTGTCTGCATTTTAACATCAGTGCAGAACAGCTTCAACCACGGGCCCAGGTTCTGGCTCATACGGCCCGTTCTCTGGACTACAGCTACAAAGCCAACATGAGGAGATGAAAACAAAAAGCTCCTCTCATCTTCTTAGCATTAGAGGAAAAGGACAGTTTGTGTTATTATTCCTAATGTTCACTCATAAAACGCATTGCTTTACTGCATTCTTTCTGAATCTCGTCTTTATGCTCCTGCTGTCGCGCTGCTCGCATCCTGAGGGTGGCGCTGGACCTGACAAACAAACATCTGTACCGCCGGGTGTCAGCTGGGCCAGAATGTGGAGGAACAACAGAAGGCTGGAGTGGTGGCTCACAGCAAGCAGAACCAGAGTGCTCTCACAGTGAAGGAGCCACAAATGAAACGGGGAAACTTCAAGGCAAAGAGAAAAGTTTGAGATGTTTGTAGGGAACAAAGGTGAGAGCTTTCCAAGCAGCAGCCATTTCTGTTTCCCTGCACTTGAGCTTTCCTGTAGAGGAGTGTGTCCTCTCCCACTCCCGCTCCTTTTCTCTATTACCATTAAGAACAATCTCGTCAAAGGCTGCCTTTCAGTAGAGGCCATAGTCTCGCCTTTCTCTTTTCTCTCCAGTCCTTCAGCAAATTTTACTTCCATCTGCACCCTGCGTCTCTCGAGTGGTTCCTCCTCCAGGAGCCAGGTGGATAGGGGACAGGAATGAAGTGGCATGTAAATGGGATGGAGGAGAGGCAGGAGGAGGAGAACATGTTCTACTGGACACACTCTGGTCACATGTACTGTACTCAGGTTTGGGCGGCTCACTGACTTCTAACGAGACGGCCGAACACATGGTCATGATAACATCAGTCGATAACGAAAGTAATCAGTTACTTAAATAAAAAAAGGTTTCATTTGAATTTAACAGCCTTATTTTGAATCGTGTGAAGGTGCACGTGGAACACCTTCAATGTGAACAATAAAACACCAACAAATGCATCATCGGTATGTTTCCATGATAAGCCCTCATATGGAGAAGGCCTTTCTTTCATTTCCTTTTCTCTCTATTTTCAGGTCAATCAGCTCGATCTGGTCTCTTCCTGGTCTAACCCTCACCCTGTTCTACGTCTCTTGTTGTTTCCTATCATGTACTGATACCAGTGTTGTCCGTAGAACTTGCAGTTGTGTGTCTCCGTATCTTCTCTACGTGGACTACATCGATCCCGTCAGAGTGTCGGTGCGTTTGCTCACCTGCAGCGTTTCCAGCCGTGGCTCCAACGTTGCTCTCATCTGCCACTGAAACACAACAAGCTCATGTTAACATCCAAACACTCTCCATTCCTGAGCTGTTGTCTGTCTGTCTGCTAAATCTACACCAACCTAAACAACAGATCCCCAGAACATCTTTAATCTTACTGCCCTCGTCTCCATCATTCTTTACCCTGCTGTTATTCTTTCTGTCTCATTTTACAAGATGGCGGAGCAGCAGCAGCTCTCTCCTCCCGTGATGTGAAGTCGGCCTCGCTGCTACTGAAGTCCTTTCTCTCTCACTTCATCTGTCACTCGGCCTCCCGTCTCTCCTCCATCCCTCTCACCTCCTGCCCTCTGCCCTCCAATGTTTTCATGTTTCCTTGAGTTACGCTCGGTCCATCCCCCTCCTCCGCTTTGATCGCTCTTCTCATTGTTAATTCCCATTTCACTTTCTGCCTCTCCCCCAGTCTTTCTTTTTCTTCCTCCTCTGTAAGGCCAACAAGGAGCACATTGACTGGTAGCAGCGCGCCACATAAAGACCCGACCACAGACCCAACTCATAGCTTCTCCCAGCTAATTCTTTTCTAATGAAAACCAAGGCTGAAGTGTAGCTGCATCTAACAGCATCCGTCTGCAGTAAGTTAACACCAGTGATCAGCAGCCCAGTGTGGGTTGTGCACCGTGTTGTGTTATTGGGGAGAGAGCCTCACAAAGACACAACCACACGGGGCTGTTAGGCTGACATGGAGGCTAAGCTAACGTCATTACGTCTGACTAGTGTACAGGCTGTGGATGCTGAAGTTGTGTTTATGTCCACAGAAGCTGATGGAAATGAGGAGCAACAGCAGCAGAAACAACAAAGCGACAGCGAGGGCCAGCAGGAACCACAGGAGGGAGCTCATCATCTGGAACCAGCCCGAAATCATTCTTACATCTTTAATTGGACTGGTGTGGAAAATGGAATGAGGACAAATTAAATAAAAATGAGATTATGTAAGTGACCCATGAATGGAAATCTGTTGATTCTGTCCCCGTGGCTCTCTTCTTTCTTTTTCTTTACACCAGAGCCAGAACTGGACTCGTAGCTAACAGTCTGGGAACAGTGGTCATGAAATGTTAAGACGCACCTCTCACCGTGCACATGGCACGTCTGTGACACAGGTCTCGATCACTAAAACCACATCATCAGCAGTGGTTATGGACACGAAGTGCAGGAAGGTCTGGAAACAGCACAAGGGCTTTCTGTTTAGCCCAGGAGTGGAAAAAAAAACTAAATAGACCAACCAACCAGACTAACAGAGCTATAAGATGTATAATATGTCTCCAGTCACAGATGCTGTCCTCAGACGTGTCCTGTTCTCTGAGCAGTCCTGCAACATCAGCTGATCCAGCGCCGCGAATCATTGGCAGTAAATGAATATCTATATCCAGCTCTGTCCGTTGTTTCCCACAAAATCTAACAAAAACAGCCTGATTTTGAAGATTGCTTTAATTAAAATGTGCCGAGTTACAGACGATGTGTTTTCTTCTACCTGAGTAAATGAACTGGGCTACACAGCGCTGCACTGTGTCGCCAGAAGGGGGCGGTAGAGAGTACATGGCTGGAATAAACAGAGTAGAAGAAGCCAGAGACAAAACCACCAACAAACCTGGTAGAAGAAGCAACAAACCAAACATTGGCCATCTACCAGCAGAGAAGGCGTCGTGGGGATTTGTTTTCACATGTGAAGCTTCTTTATGCTTCATAAGCGTTGACAAACAACATCAACCAGCACAACCTGCTTCACATGCAGAACGCAAAGTGTGCTGACAAATCCATCTCTGCTGCTGATGCTCCAGTCAGCTGACCTTATGGTTGTTTCTGCGTGTGGTGACGACAGCAGAACTTCAGAGACCTCCTGATGTTACTGCGTATTGTATTTATTCTCTCTGTACTCCAGCCCTGAAGCTTTAGCTTCATCAGCTGCAGCTCGTCCTGGACTCATTCACCATAAAGTAGTGAATTTATGTATACCTTCTTCAGCCATTCTGTGACAAGCATGTTCTCCTGGACTTTACAGACAGACGTTGCATGTTGGTTTCAGGCCTACAGGGACAGAACTAATCCCTGAACATGAAGGCCTTTCCATCTACACTATATCTAGATTTAAAAGAGAAGAAAGAAGCAATATTTGCTAAAATCTTACTCTCTTACTGTCACTTTAGAAAAAAACAGGCTGAGGCGTTTCTTAATAAGATGTTGCGACTGCGGCCTGATGGTTTGGTGATGAAAACATGCCACGCCGCTCCTGCACTCACGTATTAAACCCTGATGTGTTTGTCACGCGTTTAGTGAAGATCCAGAGTTAAAACACAAAGGAGGCGACGTACAGGCGCACAGCACATACCAGCAGTCTATTCATGGAGAAACAGTCTGTGATGTTCACAT
>NW_007578759.1:164254-170310 GCF_000690725.1 Stegastes partitus
CACACACACACACACACACACACACACACACACACACACACACATCTGCAGCAGAGCCAGCTGGAGGAGGAGGACTGAGGGAAGTGACATTTGAAACAATATGCTTTTGTTGTGCTGCTGCTGCATCCACTGTCATATTACACTGATGTATGCACAGGCGCAGACACATGCACGTAGTTCTAAAGTTGACTTTTTAACGGGCGCTGAAATGTCAGTAAACCCTCGCACCGCCGTATCGGTAATCAGAGAGCAACATGCAACAAAGACGTCGGGCAGCGGCGGCAGCAGAACTTCCCTCTCTGACATTTGTTTGCATAAATAAAAGACCAACATGAAGCTGAATTCAAATCCTGGACTTACAGTGGAGCATCTCCCTTTCCTTTGTCACAAGCTTTTTAAACAGTGAATGAAAGCTGAGCTTCATGCGATACAACTACATCCTCCCCCATCTGCACGTGTTTCTAATGAGACCATTCCTGCAGCGTTTATGGAACAAATGTGTGATATTATAAAATATATATATATATACATATATATAATACCATGATTGAATTTGTAGCGTGTGCCACACACACACGACTACAGCGAACAGGCAGGACAATCACACAGCAGCCACGTCTCAGGGACCAACCACATCACGTTTCCAACCAAGCAGGCACACAGCAAAGTTAATGAGAGCAGTCACAGAAGGTATGCAAGAGGCCCCACCTGCAGCTGTGTCTGCGTGTGCACAGTCTGCACTGCTGTGGGCCTGCATGTGGCACTAAGGAGCATTCCAGCGCTGCAGCAGTCATGCATCAGCAGGAACGTGAGGATTCATGCAGCCACCATGCAGAGCAGATAAACAGAAAAAACCTTCCCACCAGTGTGATGCTGGTTCTGAGTCGTACCCAGGTCCATGCTCTTGGAGGCTTTGACGTGCTGGAACTGCCGCTGGTTCTGGTTCTGGTTCTGGGTGGGAGACTGGGGCTGAGCCGGGCAGGAGATGTGAGAGCTTTCCCTGAAACAAATCGATCAGACGGTCACTCCTGACAGTGTGGTCGCTACAGCCTCGGTGAAAAGAGCACACAGCTGAACTCAGCTCCTGAAGTCTGTTCTGACTTCATCTTCACTTAGAATGTGGTTCTGTGTGACCCGGGTGCAGACGACATGGAAACTGGATCCGTGCTTGATGCAACACAGACGGATGCAGTGCATGTGAAGCCGTGATGTCACAACTATAAACCATGTTTCACACGTTTTAGAAAATAAATGACAAATGAGACTAATCGTATCCCCAACCTTCCCTGAAGTTAACAACAGACAGATGAACCATCATGTGTTTGTGAATCACTTACTCCTGAGCGATCATGTCTACCAGCTCTGAATCAAAGTATGAACTCTGCCACAGACCTTTCCTGCAGGTAGGAGTGCTGGACGGAGCTGCTGAAGTCAGCGTCGTGTCCATACAGCACCCCGTCTTCTTCCTCATCCATGTGAGAGTAGCTCCCATTGGTCACTAAAAAACAAAACCATCAGTCTGCATGAGGAACACGTGTGGTGATGATGTGATGCAGTCAGAGTGAAGTCTAATAACGGTGGTCATTGCTCTGGAGAGCAGCAGCTTCCATGGATCTGGTTACAACAACTGGTCATTTGACCATCAGTTATGGATGGATTAGGATTTAAACAGTCCCTGGAACCCTCTGATTGATTCTCCAATCACATCCTGAGGAGGGTCCAGAACATTCATTAGCACAACAAACTAAGGAACAACAAACTTCTTACTCTAGCAGGACACTGACCAGTGGGCTAGCAGGTGATTCCTGCTTTTCCAGCGGTCAGGAGAACCCCTCTGTCAGAACCCTCTGGTTCCTGCCTGGACCTGTTTACTGACTGAACAGCTGAGCAGAGTTTATACCAGGTTAGTGCACAGCTACGGGAAGGTAAAGGCTTTATCCTCGTTGTGTGAATGAGCGATGTGACCTGGAAATGACCTGACTGGAAATGAGTCCAGACAAAGGGATTCAGAGTGAGGCGTTCAGGGGGCCGCTAACCAGAGAGGAACAATAAAAGCTGTTCTACTCACAAACACACATCAGCCCGCTTCGACACAGACGGCAGTTCAGACACGTTTCTTTCATTTGTCCATCTTATGCGTGTCTGATTGGAGAGATCAGCTCCTCTTCAGATAAACTCAGCCGTCCACTAAACACTACCAAACCAAACTGTTGTGCTTCGAGTCTGTTTATGATTTCATTACAGCTCTGAGTGCATGCTGGCCTGGAGGTGCCCACAAAACAAGGACGACCTGCAGCTCAACACTGTGCTGGATGCAGACGGCTGCTCTGCTCCGTCTGAACACTGTCACACAAACCAGCGTCCAGTTGGAAGGCTTTCTGTAAGACTACGGAGGACAGTAGATTTAGCTGTTGTGTTTCAGAGGCTCTTCTGAAACCTGTGTGACTCTCAGCTGATTGAAACTGACCGCTGATGGCAGCACTGGTTGGTTTTAACTGTGGAAAAGCAAGAACAAATGTTGTACAGCTGCTGTGATCACAGGACAGTGAGAAAGTGGTGGAAGAACCCTTTAACTGAACACATGCTAATCTGTTCTCCACCTCCTATAAACCTGCTCCAGAAATATTTAGAAAAGCAGCCATTAACGGTGGTGGAACACTAGAGAGTGGGACAAAGCACCATTTAAAAGCTTCACTTTAGAAAATATCTGGAAACAAACTGTAGTGGCTGGAAGACCAGAGAAAGCTCAGCAGTGGGACGAGGAAGAGGATGAAGAGCAGAAGCTGCTGCAGATGCATGGCAGCGATACGGCTGCTTGATAAACGACTTTATGACAACTTGTACACAGACACACAATCCAGTGGAGCATCATTTACATACAGTCATCACTTCTCAGACAGCAGCCGGAGTCGCTGCACAATCCCTCGCTGAGTGTCCTTTATGCTCGCATCCGCACATGTGCGACTGAAAGCAGAGACGTCTGAAGATATGGCTTCCTCTCATCTCCATCCCTCCCCTCTCACTTTCTTTCTGCGCTAATCACCTGCTTTATTTTTCTTCTGCTCCCATTCTTGCAATCTGATATTTTGGCTGTCATTTATCTCTCCTTTCAGATCTTCCATAAATCTTTCTTCTTTTTCTCCTCCTCAGTTTCCAGCTCTTCCTTTTTCGAGGCTTGCTCCCTCCTCTCGACTGCCAGAACCTTAATCAGCGGAACTGTCAAGAACACACTCTTGTTCCAGCTCACACACATCCCTGCTCCTGACTCCCCGTGTGAAGTGAAAATGGCGTTTGTTGTGCAGATGATAGATCAACAGCGGTTTGCACCAATAGCAGATAGATGAATCCTCTTCTTCTGCAGTCAACTCTTCCTTCCTGCCATCTGTATTTGTCTCCGGCTTGTCGGTGTAATCATCCCTTCTTATCTCTCTAACTCGCCATGGAAACCGTTTCACCCATACAGCAGCAGCCAGAGCTTCATTCAAGAGCTTCTTTTTTACTATTTTCTACACTGCAGAAAAAAATGAAGTAACTAAGTAAGTAAGTAAAATTTATTTATAAAGCGCTTTTCCCAGACAAAAGTCACAAAGTGCTTTAACATTAATAAAATACAGACAAAAATTGCAAAAACTGCACAAAACATAGATAAAATGAAGACTTCAAAATGAGGAAATAACACAAATGGATGGATGTAGTGATCAGAAAACCATTTCTACCCGGTTCCTCATCTGCCTTGATGAGAGTTTTGAACACTGACAATATCTCAACCGGCTTCCTGAGGTCACCTGCAGTAGTTTCTAATGAACACGTGAGCCGTGTCAGGGGGTGAAAGGTGGAACCTTTGCGTCCCTCGTGTTGTGCTGACGTCGTGTCATCACTCTGCTGCAGCATCTGCTTTGCACTGAGTGTTTCCATCATTCGTTGTCGACGCAAAGACACCAGACAAGAAGAATTCATCAATAATGATCAACTCCTGAATGAGTCCAAACTGCTTCTGTGAATCCTGTGATGATGATGATTCTGTCTTTTTAAATTAAAAACAAGTGTCAGTATCCTGAGTTCAAACTTTCTGGTCTGACAGTGATTTACATCGACTGAGACTCCAAAATGATCCCCTACACCCACCACATGAACATCTGATGCTGTTTTATTATCATCGGACAAAATAATAGGGGGAGGGCTACTGTTTTTGTTTTTGTTTTGCTTCCTTCGGTTCTGGAGAACAACTTGTGTCTGAAAAGCTCTGTATGAATAAACAGCCGCTGATCTTCTGACGCCTGACTCAGTTCTCTGTTAGCTAAATGCTACAACACTTCAATGTTCCATCACAAAATCACTTTAAATATGCTTTGATGAGAACATGAGGAAAGACAGCATCATGTCTGCAACTCCTTCACTTTGGTTCAAGTGTGATCAACTCTCCAGAGACACAGAACCCAAAGTGCACAGAAAGGAGATAATAAAGATAGAGACTTGTTGTAGGCCGCAGAATAACACACAGTCGTGGATGTGAGATAAATAGACAGATCTATAAATGCAGAAATAACACATTTGCATAAATACATATGTAGGGCATCATTACACTCAACGTCATCTCTGCAAAGCAACACTGCTGCAGAAACACACACACAAGAAACCTTCATTTTAATTTGGACCTCAGTGCCAAAAAAATGGATTCAGTGTGAAATAGTTCATTAGGGGAGTAAAACACTGGCACACACACACACACACACACACATAGAGACAAACAAATGAATAACAGCATGCAACTCACAGCCTGAGATGTGTGCTTACTGTACAAACACACACTAATGCGTGCACACAAATGACTCTAGAGCTGAGGTGAACAGTGGAGTGTATTCAAGGTCAGAGCTGTTTGCCACATTCAGTGTAAACAACCAACACACACACACACACACACACACACACACACACACACACACACACACTCTGTTTCTGTCCCGTCAGAGGACATAACGGTCTGACTACAGTCAGGGTTTAGTACGAGCAGAGGGCTGATTAGAACTCATCATATATATCTGTTAAATAAAAGTGGCTCAGTATCTGTCCAGCTCAGCCCTGCTGGTCCGCTCCAGCTGACGGACAGGAACCAGTACCTGAATGGTCCAAGTGGAGCTCTTGGCTTGTTGTCCCAGAAGCTCGGGCGTGTCGACACAAACAGACTTCTCACAGCAACTGTTCAGCTTCCAGAGCACACCACTTATTTACATCATATAGTTCAATGATCTGACTTAGTCGTATAGATCTGAGTCCACTTTGACAAGAAAGAGTCTTTAAATGATCCTAAGCTCAGCTGTTGCTCTTCGCTGAACCCAGAGCGACACGTAGCCGAGCACTAAACCAGTGTTGAAGACGTACGCTACGAGGACCGGCTCGCTGTGACACGAGCAGTCCAAGAACCAAAATAACTCACAGGCAGAACCTCGAATAACAAACAAACAACAACCTCGAGAAACAGGAGAAACTAAAAGCAGGAAGTGAGAGGCAGGGAAAGAAATGAAAGAGAGAATGGGGGCAGAGCGCTCTCTAATGAGTCGGTCCTGTAGGTGGCATCATGTCTGTTTATGTTGACTGAACTTATTTAGAGACTGAACTCTACAGATGACACACCTCCTCTGATGCTGACTGAAGGCAAAAATAAAACAGAATAACAGAAAAGAATGAGGGTTGGAACAAAGTCGGGATGAACTAGAACAAAAACTGGAACAGACCTGGGCTGGACTTCTAGAAAATGTTGTCATTCAGGTTTTCTTAGTGGTCTTAAACAGAAACAGAGCAGAAAGCAGAGAGAAAAGCTTCTGGTGCAAACAGCCTAAATGCCCCCAAAGACAGAAAACAGTTCTCAGTGCAGAGCTCCACATGTACACCAGCAGTAACACAAGAAAATACACTCATCAGCTCTGCATCCTCTGATGATGATGTCTCCAGGTCCAAGCCTGATGTCTCCAGGTCCAGACCTGCTGTTTCCAGGTCCAGACCTGCTGTCTCCAGGTCCAGACCTGCTGTCTCCAGGTCCAGACCTGCTGTTTCCAGGT
>NW_007578759.1:170668-185888 GCF_000690725.1 Stegastes partitus
TGTCTCCAGGTCCAAGCCTGCTGTCTCCAGGTCCAAGCCTGATGTCTCCAGGTCCAGACCTGATGTTTCCAGGTCCAGACCTGCTGTTTCCAGGTCCAGACCTGCTGTCTCCAGGCTCTGGTCTTTTCAACAAGCCAGGATCAGTGTCCCTTGCTGTTTAAGTAGATCTGAGCTGTAGCTCTGCTGCTCTCCTGGTGATGCATTTCATGTCAGTATGAGAACGTTTTTCTTCCTCCAGTCAACATGGCCGCCATATACCAGCTCCTCTCTTTGCCACTCTGGGTAGTCGGAGGTGCTGCACCTCAGTGACTCACACTCAGAGTGCACCGATACTGAAAACAATTCAACAACTGCAGAGGACGGTGCTGCGTTTCAACATGGACAGTAAATAAAGATGAAGGAAGCTGTAGCCTCACTCTGTGGTTCACGGAGTGCTGTTGTGGAGTTTAAGACATTCAGAGGTCTCAGATCTGGTTCAGTGGAAGCCGACACAACAGTCTTTAGTCTGGATGTAACAGAACTGATCGCTGCAGCAGCCCTGAGGCTTTCTGGGATATGTGGTGCATAAGAACTGAGCGCTGCCCTTCCTGTTTGGTGTCGACTCCAGAGACGGTTTAAAAATGACCAGCATGTCGTACTGAAGGAGCTAAAAGTCAAGTGACAAGTAGAATACATTTCTATTAAATGTGACTTATTTTTTCCTGATGCATCGCCACCTGCTGGCCATTAGAAAGAAAGCGGGTTTAGAGCACTTGTGCTTTGGCTTTCCTTAGTTAATCCAGCAGACTACGTCCATCTTTCTAATTCAGTCTATGTGTTTATATGACAGCCTTGTGTAGCTGAGCACTATGCTAACCAGCATCACTCCATCACCCTTTCACAGTCTGGATCGTATGTATATCTAGTCTTTCATCTTCATTCACACCCTGCGACCCTACTGAGGGCTCAGCGGTGTATAGATCATGGATGGATGGATCTTCATTCACATCCAGAGTTTGAGCAGCCCTGTACTTGTTGTTGTTGTTTTGATATCAGAACCAGAACACGGTCTTTGGGTGTCAACAAGCTAGCTAGCTTACTGCAATGGTTACATCCGTATTTTGATGACACTTGATCGTCCCACCTGGAGCACAGCATTCATAATCATTCTTTTAAGCCATCAGCGCTGCTTCGCTGATGAAACAAATGATCACAGGTTCACAGATTCCTTTTGCTTTGGGATGTGAAGGAACATATTGACCCATAAATGACCATATTGTCACGTGTAAGACGCAACAAACACACGTCCTGTTGCTAGACAACAGCCTTACAGCAGCCTGTGTTGTTAACAGGCACAAATACAAACCAGCTGAGTCCTGGTCCCAGGACCAGGACCAGCTGGTTAATTAGCTAAAAAATACACATGTTCAAGAAAATACTGAAGATTTCACAATGTGTGAGTTTAACTACAAGTCCAAGCATTTTCTGACCCCCTGCTTCAAATCAGGAACACACAGCGAAGGATACGAATAGATGTTTGCTGTGAGGTTTTGGTGCTTAACAGAAAGTTATTGTCAGAAACGTTAAAAAAACATTTACATCACTGGTATTGTGTGAAAGGGTTTCTGATAGCTTTGGTAGAAACAGAGCAACACAGACACAGAATGGAAAACATCCCAGGAGACAAAACAAAGACAAAGAATAAAAACCACGCTCCATGTGTGTGCGCCTGTCGACCCACCGTTAGATGCATACATGGCGTTGGCCACCATGGGGGGCTGGATGGAGTCGGTGGCCGGACCGAGCAGTCCCGTCTGACCGTTCACTGGGCTCAGCGGTCCAGAGGAGCTGTCAAAGGAGCGGTTGGGTGACACCCCATGCTGATCCTACAACGGGATGGAAACTAACGTTAGTCAACACTTTCAGATCCCAGACAGGCGATAACTCACAGGGAGGCTGACCACAGGTCCCCCGATTATAAAGCAGGCAGGAACTATGAAAGGAAGTCTGAAAAGAACTTGGAATGATGTCTGAAACAAACAGGATTCAATACAATACCAATAAAACTCCACAAAAACAAGCACAGCACTGCACAGTGGCAGGTTTGCATGTTGCTGTTTCTGCTCTCATTATTTCTTTATTCCTACATCAGGGCCGGTACGTGGACTGCATTCAGAAGAACTGATGTGAGGGCTCTTTGGTTGTCTATTCAGACACATTTAGATGTCAAGGAGAGCGAATAAGAGGTGGACACTCAGCAGACAGTGGAGGATCAAGGTGAAAGCGGGGCCTCCATTTCCCATGCCCCTCAGGGTTCAAAGCAGCCTCAGCGCTGCCTTCAGCAGTCACACCGACACTCATCCCCTCCAGAGAGCCCTCTCAGGGCCCGCTACAGCCAAACAAAGGCCTGATTACAGAGCTGATGTGTCTTCTTTGTGCATGTATTATTTCTTTGGGAATTTAATTTGCATTTATTTGTCATTTGTGTGTTGAAAACTGTACATCTTCATTAACATGCATGCATATGTATGTACTGTGGCTGTGATTCGGTGCACTTTGGTGTTTCTCTGTGTGTTTGGCTCTCCGTGGTGGATAATCCCTCCACTTAGACACCAGAGGAGACATGACAGGAGTTTATGTGTGTAATAAATCCTCCTTGTTGTCCTGCTCTTGACCTGCACCAGCTCCTGCTTCTGGCCCAGTCTCTCCCCAGGTCCAGCCCAGGTCCAGCCCAGGTCCAGCCCAGGTCCAGCCCAGGTCCAGCCCAGTTCCAGCCCAGTTCCAGCCCAGTTCCAGCCCAGGTCCAGCTCAGGATGCATCACTCCTCAGCGTGTCACAGATCACCCCAGATTAGCCCAGATTAGCCCACGTCCTGTTGCAATCCCATTTCTCACTCAAGATAAATGCTCTTCCAGACACCTAAAGGAACTGGTTGAGGTATGAACCACTGGTTTTGGATAAACTGCATCACCCTGAACGTGTTTCTTGAACTCAGAGGTCCTTCTGGACAGGGCTGGAGATGAGCTCCAGCTACACGTCGGACACACAATAAGCTAAGTTGTCCCACTCACACATTAAACCATCATGAAGCATCTTGAAGCAGCTGTTTTGCTTTAGGAGCAGCATACATCGCCCACCACAAGCCCTGCCACGAGTCAGTACAGTGTTCACCAGGTCTGGAAGCTTCTTGCTGAACCTGAGAACAGTTTGTGGTTCTTGTCAGAGCGTCTGTACAGAAGTGATCAGTTACTGCTATAGAAGGAGGTTTTTATTAAAAACATGTTAAAGTTCCTCCCTGGTCTGAATAAAACCCGACATGAGTCAATATTGCACATTTAGAAGGTTTGTTCAGGTAAAATAATCCCTTTCTGCCTGAAAATGACGTGCACCTTGTAGACTGTGGACCTCTTTCTCCAGCACACGCTGTAAAACTAGTCAATGCCAACCAGGAACACTGGAGGAATGAAGCCATGCATGTGGAGAAACCTTCTTAAAGCAACACTGGAGGAGCACAAACTCCACCACGTGGTAATCAGTGGTCTGAAACTCCCTGGTTTTCCTAATTGTTATGGTCACAGCTCTCTGTTTGCCTCAGAACAAATACATTGTCCTGTTGGATTCGTGTCAATAATATGCAATACTGTAGATGTTGTGCTCTGCCAGGGTTCAGCAGGAACACCATCAGATTACCGCCAGAGTCCTGTTTATGAAGCTTTTAGATGGAGGGCGTGTGGATAGTTCCTGAATGAAAGCAGCAGCTGGATAAAGTGAGAGATTAGAGAGGCTGGCACAAGATGAATACAGTCTGAAGTGAGGATATACACCAGAAATACAGAAAGGGGATGAGAGGGGGAAAGCAGAGCGGCCACTTCTGTAATGTTGAACAGAACCAAAGCCCAGAAAGCTTTTAAGGTACACTCTCTTATCTATCTGCCTTTATCTTTCTCTCTTTCCTTTTGCTGCTCTTAAGACAAAGAGGGAAACGTGGACGCGAGCCTTTGATGATGCTAACAGCGTTCACATCCAGCTATTGACGGGGACGCCCTGAGCCCTGCAGGCCCAGCTCACCACGGCACGCATCAATACGATAACACGCCGACTTAGAGCCGCAGTCTGACGCCATGGATCCCACCTTCAGCCAGATTATAGCGCTCAGCTACCATGAAGACGCTGCTGAGGTAAAGCCACGGTCAGGGTCTAAGTTTGATTTGTTGACTAGTTTCAGTACTTTATGGTGATTTAAATATTCAGTCTAAGATCTTTCTACCATGTCAGTCATCAGAATACACACACTTTAACGCTGTAACGTCTCTTCTCTCTGTTCTCTGTTTGCTGTGTGAACACATCACGCCGGCTGTATTTAAAACGACCAGCAGGTCACTGCAGAGGCCCACGGACACTTGAGCCAACAACCCGGCTTTGAGCGTCCAACGGTTCGTACAGACAAGACTGCAGAGCTGCTGAAAAGAGAGCAGATGAAAAGCATCTGCTTTTATTTTTTACTTAGAAAGAAAAGATATACAGCCGAGTGAAGAACCCTCAGTCACACACACACACACACACACACACACACACACAGAAATCTGAATAGCTGAAGTGCAAATGCTCTTTTTGCTGCTGCCGGTAAGAGCTGAGAAGAGAGCAGGCAGACTAGTGTCAAGAATGCAGAGAATGGACGGAGGGCTGGAAAGTCGTGAAGAGAGGCCGAGGCAACAGAGCAGGACAAGAAACCGGCCGAAACGCTGAGAGACACAGATACAGAGAGATGGAAAAGCAACGTGTGGTTTTGGGTTTTGACTCTGAGATGATGAGGTGAGGCTTTCAGTAAATCCTGAACAGACGTACTGCAGTTTGAGCTTCACCGGTGTGTCTCAGCAGCATGAGGCTTCACAGCAGCCGTCTCCCTGCATCACCCAAATGATTCCTTTATCCGATTGAATGTTTGGGATGTAAGTTCAAGCAACTAAGAGACTGTACTAATAAATAAGAAGCGATAAAGTTTTCATCGCTCTCCCCTTCATATTAGCCTCCGTATGCGTCAGTGCGCCTTCCCTCCACATAGACCCCAATCATCCATCACCTGACCAAAGCCCATGTCAAGGATGATGAGAGGTGAGTCAGAGGACCAGAGGCTGCATCACGTCACATGTCCGCCCATTTACTTCACATTCAGGGTCGTGCATGCTTAGGCGGTACTGAACTGATGTTCAGACTGTCAGCACCGGGTTCTGTTATAGTGGCTGAGGTGAGTGACCCGGTGAACTCGCCCCAAACACGGTGAACCGTGGAGCCGCCGTGACAACACGTGGCCACTCAGCACATTGAAAACACAAAGTTCATCAGCTGCACCAGCACAAGAATCCGATGCACACGTCAGACACTGTGAGATGCAACTTTCCAAGCAGACTTCCAAACATGCCAGGAGCACCGGACCTTCTGCATCGCCCCACAAGGAGACGACTTCAGACGGGATCAGACTCAGAGCAGGTGTGATTTCTGCTTTCTACAGCCAGCTCCCAATGACCTGATCGTACCTCACGCTGAAAGTTCCCAGAGGCCAAGAGGACGTCTTCACGTGTCCCATCAACAGTCCAATGAACCACCATAGAAAACCAAGGACACCAGAAGGTCTCCACGGCAATTACTTCAAAATGAAACTGAAAGATTTATTGACTGTCAAAGTTGATGACAATCATTCATCTCTTGATCGATCAGATTAATTAATGCTGCTCTAATACCCACTCGTTATCACAGAAGACGACAACATTAAACCGTACCTTCAGAACCCTCAGCACCACCAGCTGGATCGTCCCTCTTGCGTTTCCCTCCTGTGACATGGAGCGCCGGAGCGTCTCCATGGCAGCGTGGTTGGAGCGTCCCAGCAGCGACTCTCCGTTTACGGCCACCAGCTGGTCGTTGATGTGCAGACGGCCGTCCTGTAAAACACACACCAGCTTCATTAGAACTGTGTACATGGCGAGTGTTGGACTGTGGGTACAACCTGTGTCTGTTGTCCAGGTCTATACACAGATTACCTGTACATGGCCACACACACACCTATACATAACACCTATACACAGATCACCTGTACATGGCCACACACACACCTATACTGATACCTATAGATAGATTACTGAGGTTAAGTGAAAAACCTCGTGAGCTTGTTTGATAACGTGTGATGTTGTGAACACTGAGCTGTCAGTGTGTTCTGATGTTGTCTCTTTTTAACAATGGGAGAATAACTGAGCTAACCGAGCGCTGCTGGATAAACACACACCCACGGACACGCCCGTGGCTTTCACCGAGAGTCTCTGAAGTCCAATCAGGAAGAAAGAAATCCAACATACCAAAAACTATACTGACACACACACACACATCGCCATGCCTCCCCGACTGAACTCGTCCTCCACCACACTAACACAGACCTCCATCCGCCCGTCTGCCCCTCTTCCCTGGGTGGGTAATAACAACGTCTCTACAGCAGAGCCTCCTCCATATATTTCTGTCAAGTGTGAGCTCAGACACCAGCAGCTGCAGCCGCTGTGTGAGCACCTGCTGCCTTTGACTAGTGTGTCCTGGTGAATGAGAGGCCAGAGGTGAGCAGAGGAGGAGCTGCAGAGCTGAAGGCCTTCACAGGAGGCTCTGGTGTACAAGCATCTGTTCTGATTCAAGTTATTATTTCATATTTCAATGTTCTGGGAGACTCTAGCGTGTGGTCACATCAGTAACTTCAGTCTTGGAGGAGGCGTACGCTAATGAAATGCTTTATTTGAGTCCTCTGTCACCTTGTATGCAGCCCCTCCGTGAATGATGGACTTGATGAAGATCCCCAGATCCTCTCCTGTCTCTCTGGACTTGTTCCCTTTGAGGCTGACGCCCAGGCCCGCCGAGCCGGTGTCATTGAGCGGCACCTCAAACATGAGCTGCTCCTTCCCGCTCTTCTCTGAAACAGCGCCACCCGGCGTCCGGGACACTTCGTCCTTCTGGGGAGGGAGAGACAGTAATGGAGGCAGAGGACGACAAAGACAGAGAAGTGGAAAAAGAGGAGGCAAAGGTTAGCTCATTGGGCCTGAATAGTCTCCAGAAGCTAAACTAAAAGCTTTTCCATTTGAGAGAAACCATCACGAGGTGCTTTTCAGCTAAATTTCTGTATGACTGAAACACTGTGGTTAGAGTCTAAAAAAACAGAGAAAGAGAAAGAAAGCCATTTGGAGCGTCTGCTTTTATACACCCATCTTTTTTTCCTCTCTCAGCTCTGCAATATCAATAAAATGACCTGTGCATTTTCAAGAGGTAATTGGAGAATACGGCAAACACAGAGAGCAGGAGAGACAAAAGCAGGGCGAGCAGCAGGGAACAGAGGAAGAGAAAGAACCAGAGACCGGCTGCATGGACACAAATGACTGTCACAAAACCCAGAGAGATGGTTGAAAACAGCACATTATCAAGACAGAGGTATGGCGCTAATGACTCAGTCTGAGACGGAGTTAGAGGGAAAAGCTGTAAACACAACAAACATGTGGATGCGTCCAGATGAAGGCGTGTTTGATGGCTCAGAGGGAGCGCGACATGGGTTCTGCTGTCCACATCATCTGAGACGGACTGACGGGTGAAGAAGGTTCTCCATCCAAACTCAGACCAAGGCTTGTTTGTGAAACCGGCAAAACAACAGGTCAGCCCACATTTCTGGAGAATTATCCAGTGTTACTGTTAGTGCAAGAAAAAAACTTCAGCTCATCAGAAAAAGTAAAAAAACTAAAAATCCACTTGGCATGAGCGCTAACTGAAGCAACAGAAGCACCTTTGTTAATGATTTACAGTTCACAGCTCCAGTGAGTCATCAGAGGAGAAAAAAACACCATTAAAATTACATCTGGGCAAAATGGAGACAAACACACAAATATTAACTATCAAACCTTAAAATATTAAACACGGGGACATGATTTATTCATGTCGTGTTCAAGCATTGCAGGGACAGGGACTGTGTTTACATGGACGTGGGTTTCCTGCTAATGATCAGCTGTTTGTGTTTGTACAGTTTCTGTCCTCATCCTGGCTTTGAGGAGCTCCATGTTGCTGCCAGGAGGGCTGCAAAGGAACCTGCTGCTCACGCTGGTTTATGATGACCGCGGACTAGCGGGACAACGTCAGCCACGTAACGCAACACAAACACAAACTACATGGACGGCTTCCTCCTGGTCCGGGACTTCTGTGAAGACTGCAGCAGAACATGCAGCAGAACATGGCTGATCTCCAGTGAAGGCCAAACCGATCACAGGCGTACACTCCACTGGGATGTAGGCGATGCGTCCCCGTTCATATTCAGACGTGTAAACAGAAGACTCCTACAGGCCTGTTGTAGCATCTGGCTGTCAACAGGCCACACAGCCACAGGGTGCTGTACACTGATACCTGCTGGATTTTAGTTACATTTCCACCATAAATCGGTTCAGAAAAGGCACAGATTGGTGCATTAAAAACCCACAAACATACAGGACATCATCATTTGATGCTCAGGATCCCCGGACACTCTGCTAAATGTACGCCCATAAACCTACAACCACTCAGGTTCCCCACAACAGCCTGGCACCAGCCAACACTGTGACAGAACCACTGATCAAACTGCTGTTTCCTCTGATTTCATGAATGTTTCAACCTCATTATGATCACAGCATACAGACGTGTTCCCCAACGAATCAAACCGGTTTTGTTTCAGCATCAAAAGTTCAGTATTTGCACGTCTGCATCAGTCATTCCTTTGTGTCTGCTCGTTTATGAATAACTGCACATATTTATGGTAGAAAGTCCACGTATGTGTGTGTGTACATGTAGGATTTAGTCTGAGTGTGTGTGTGTGTGTGTGTGTGTTTGCGTGGGTCAGCAGTGTCAGGTTTAGACACTGTTTGTCTGTGGGGATTGTAGGTTTAACAGCGTTAAGCCGACACAAAGTCCTCTACTCTGCAGAAAACTGTTTTCCCTGCTGGAAAACTCCCCCATCAGACTGACTGTCCAGACCTGATAGGAAGCTCTCCGACCTTGGAAAGAACTTCAAAACACCCAGAAGAGAAATGTTAGCTACTTTCTGTGCATAATTACATTGAGAATTTATTAGTCTCTAAACTTCTGTCCAAAGTAATCTTCATGATTTGGCAACTTCTCAGCGTTTCTGCCACGACTACATTTTTTTATTTATCTGATTCAACTTCCTTCCTTTGTTATTTATGAGTTCTTTTTCTTACACTCAGCACAGGACAGAACCAACGCCAGAATGAATTTAGAGCAGAGGACGGGTATTGTTATACTGGAGAAAAGTTTGAACCAGCAGTTCTGAGCTCGGGGTCAGGACCACCCACCGGGCTCAGAGATGTTTTATGGAATCTGACAAAAATATGCAAATGTATGTAAAGTTGTTTTTCTGGGTGATGAATTCAATTTCCCTTGAAAACAACGAATAAGCCTCAGAGCTTCGATAATTCACTGGATAAACAAACGGCCCGTGAGCACGTTTTATTTTTTTAAAATCATCATTTGGAGTCAAACCTGACTTTTCTGCTGGTTTCTATTAGCGAGCAGATAGATCCTGATCCTGCTTCTATAAGCAGGAGAAAAACTAAACAGAATTAAACCAGCCTCTGTTTCCTTACAGGACGCGCTCCACTTTCACAGAACATGTTTTATTTCAGCCTGTGTGCGCTGATAGCTGCTGGATCTGTGTCGAACGTCCGTCTGCGGCTAGAAAAAGCTACGTTTGACTATTTACAACATCAGCGCTATCAGATCCATCCGGTTACAGAAAAAGCCGTTTGCACAGACGAATCTGCTCGTGCTGGTCGTTTAACATTTAAATGGGTTGCCATGATGATGGATCAAGGAGAGGACGCGCTATTAGAACGACAGCTGAGCTGCTGTGTTGGTGTGTGTTTTATTAAACTGAACCAAAAAATAAAGTGAAATGATGGAGAGACACATTAGGTGGAAATGAGCGAGAACAGTCAACGACAGCAGCTCTGGAGGACGCGTGAACTGTGAGCCAGAGAGAGAAAAGACGACAGAGAAGAAGAATAATGGCGGTAATGTTCAGATGTGTGCGTAATATTGAAGGTCTGTCTGCTGTAAACTCTCCTCTTTCTCTGTTAGAAGCTTATTTGTGTGTGAGGACACCTGCTTTTGGCAGCATGGGCTTTTAATGAGAACAGTGCGCAGATGCCCTTCCACCCAGCCATGCTGAGCCTCTGTGGATGTGTGAGTGGAAAGCCCCATGCTGTGGGAATGACTGCCCAAGGATCCATTTACAAGGCCAAACAACAGTAGCCGCTGTGCTTAAATGTGGCATTGTGATCACACACACTCACACACACACCAACGGCGGAGGTAAGTACTCCCAAGGACCAGACCTGACATTATGGGCTATGTGTCTGACTTATGAAAATAACCGTCCCATCACCGGCCACTCAGGATGGGCCCCTGTCGTCCAATCCCCACACCCTCGTCTCCACTAATGGTCGGCTAAAGGCAGGAGTGGGAGACCCAGCGTCCACAGTGTGAGGAAGGAGCATTTATGAGCACACAGAGAGAGAAAAATGACAAGCAGACGCACAGAAGAGATGGAGCTGTGGGGTTAACGTGCCTTTGGGGACAACAGTACGGGTGTCCAGTGTCTGTGTCTACGGTTGGGAATGAAAAGAGCTTTTTTAGAGAAAAGAAACTGGCTGACTTACATGACATAATTGCTATGGATAAAATGTCTGAGAGCTGTCCGGAGGGATGCAGGAACAGGACTGTACATTCTGATTTATTGATGTCTGCAGCCTTTGTGTAGTTCAACGGGTACAGCACTAATGCTGTCAGCGTGCACTCTCCCCTGGAGCTGTACACTAAAGGTCTGTACATGCAGGTTAAGCCAGCCTGCAGCTCCTATGTAACCCGCAGCAGGTGTTGGTGGCACAGGGTTCAGTGTCCGAGTTTGCACGTGGTCACGGGCCACGGCGGTATAGTATGGGCTCACGGTGCGGGGCGGGCAGCCGTCTGTTCATGTGCCCAAGTTCCCCGCGGGAGCACCGAAAGGCTTCTTGGCAACAGTTTGCAAAATCTGAGCTGTTCTTTCTGCACACTGAAAGGTTTCAGCGAAGCTTCTACATGGAAAGGCGGGCTGGACCCAGAAACCATCGGATGAAATGGGATTGGAACTGTGATGACAACGAGCTGTGGGAACAGAAAGGGCGCCGGGTTGAGCCGCTAAACGAAGACGACGTGAGAGGAAGCGGTCTCAGGAGCACAGGCTTGTGCATGTTTCTCTCAGAGGGAATGAAAGTTGTCCTCTGACTGTTTGTGTGCAGAATCAAGCGTTGGGTTGGTTGCCAACGCCCTGTTTCCTGACTCTACAACCTAATCCAGATATTTATTTTATTTCTACTTGTGGATACGTTGCAGCATCATATATCTGACATGCAGTCATGATGGTGGTGATGCACCTCCTAAAGTCAGTCAGCCACGGCTCATAGAGACGGACAGCTATTCATGCTAGCATATGCTAAATCAGACTCAGACCCATGACAACACATGCAGGTTCGGTTAAACTCAACAGATACAAACCCTGACTGGGTGGTAGGCTGGTTCCTAAAGACCACTTCATGGTTTCTGCATCCCTCTGTGCAGACTGATGCCAGCTTGAAAGCAGACAGTGGACATGCAGCGAGAAGCTCACTGTGACTCTCCACATCTGACAGGACCCGGCAGCGAGCTGCAGCTCGGCTGGAGCACCAAGTGTGATTATTCCTGCCGACACCGTGGGCAGATAGAGAACAGGATTTCTGGAGAATTGAGAACCTCCCTCTGTGGTTGGAAAGCACCTCCAAAGTCTGGAAGCTACAACTTTAATCCCACCTCTCTTCTTGATGAATTCTGAAGGTGTGGAAACAGAGCCTCTAATCACAGGAAGCAGTGGCTGTGAGCACCACGGTGTCGTGTAGACCCAGGACTCTGCTGACGGGTCCATGCAGACCGATGTGGACTTACTAGATCTCTACAGATACGCGAGTTGGCGTAAGCCCCTCGTTGTGCTGACGTGACAGCACTAACCAGTGCTCCACTGGGCCTCCTGGCTGCCAGCACATTTAGCAGAGAAGGACAAGAGCAGCATCAATCTCCTCGTCTAACACTTAGTAAGAAACCAACTAAGGCCAAACTTTAGTCAAAGAAGTTTATTTTTTATCCATCTAATGCTCTTCCAACACATTTGCTGCTGGTCTCAGCAGACCAGGGGCTGGAGGAGGAGCACTGCTCTACAACAGCCTGGTGATCCCCAGTGACCTGAACCAACAACCGACATGTACGAGTGTGACGCTTGTGTGCCGACGGCTTTAAGACGCAGCAGCCATGTTGGATGATAAGACGCTGAAGGAGCTGATAAACCTTCAACAAACAGCAGAGATGTGAGATGAGACAGAGCCAGGAGGAAGGAGAAGAGAGACGTGATACCCTTCTCGGCTGCTCTCCACTGGGATGATGGCAGCTCCTGCAGAGACGCCAAGCTGCCAAGGAGTCTGTGTGCACGCGTGTGTGCGAGCGGCGCAGGTCTCTGAGGGTGGAACAGATGGGGATCTACTGTAGTGACTCTGTCAGGTCACATTGGTGACAGTATCAGCGAGACGCAACACATGCACGCCGCAGAGAGACAACAGACAACAAGGACATGCAACCACGCACACACACTCCCCCGACCGGCGTGAGCACGCACACACACACACTCACACACACACACACACTCTCACACACACACACACACACACACTCACACACACACACACACACACACACACACACAATGGCTGCAGTGACGGATGAGGTACAATCCGACCGTCAATAAAGTAGTTTTGTGCTGAATGTGTCGTGTCACCAAGTGTTTACTGATTTAATATGTCCGTGTTTGGTGAGAAGCATCTGGCACTAAAAAGCATGTTTCCTGTTGTGTAAAAACAGCAGAAAGCAGGAAGGGGGTAGACAGCAGAGCGTCTTGCAGCTCAACAGATAGAGGATGCCAGAACCAAGAGCCTGGTGGAATCACATTTAAGCCTTTCATTCAGTCCTGCGCATTAGCTGCCTGAGCGTGTTTGTGAATGGTTTACATCCACAACATCATCGACTGAGCGGCTCCCCGTACACACTGGTTTCATTATTTATGTTCCATGTTTAGGGCCAGTACATACATACTACATCTGAGTCAGTGCTCTTTCTGACTTTACATCTCTCTTCACTTTGAACATGTTTCACCTCCTTTCACTTTACTCGATGATTTATCTGCAGTTTGACACTTAAAGGCTTTTAAACACGTTTCCACTTAAAGGAAAAGTTTCTCTCCTCCTTAAATCTTAGCTTAAAGCCTAATTTAATGTTAACTTTCCTTTTTTTAACTTACACAAGTGTAATGAAGAAGCTGACTCCTCCAGACACGTACAATGAAACCTGACTTTCTGTCAGTGTTTTAATGAGAGCAGGACTCAATGAGACTCTGAGAACTTGTTGGTGAAGAAGCCGGATTTGACTGAAAACAGCCTTAAAACATGTCTGGGAGGATTTCTTAATTAAACATTAAGCAACATGGTGGGTTCATATATGTGAGAATACATAATGGTTTAGATGTCTGTTGATTTAATTAACTGCTGCAGGTTGTGCTATTTGCCAGAAGTCAATTCAGGCTTTTTTTTTTCAGATTGAAAACTTTTTCGAGCCCCTTAGCAGACATGCACGAAAAATAAAGTGTATGAAGGAACAAAAGGACGGGAGGGAGGGAGAGAACGGGAGGTGTGAAATGTCTGGAAGGAGAAAAGAGCATCTTTGTCTCAAACATTAGTTTCAAGACACCAGCCAACTCAGCAGGCGTATGCTTGTTGGTGTGCGAAGAGAATTACTGGAAAAAATAAATGTGGCTTTATGTTGTATGTGTAAGTGTGTGTGTGTGTGTGTGTGTGTAAGTGTGTGTGTGTGTGTGTGTGTGTGTGTGTGTGTGTGTGCGCGCATTAAATGCCTTTACAGAGAGCCAGCACAGCAGGATGTATACTCGCTATACTGTGGAATGTGTGCAGATATGATTGTATGTCACAGAAAAGTGACTTTGAGTAAGAGTGTGTGCACGTCTGGAGGTGGTGTAATGTCTTTGTTCTACAGCGAGCACACACATTAGCAGACAACACCAGATGGTGGGCTAAAATGAGACAACGGAAGAGGGGGAGGAGAAGATAGACAAGATCCTTCCATCATTTCATCATCACCCTTCTTCTGTTTCCTCTCCGTAAACACAAACAAACCGCCATACACCAGAAAGAAGGAAAAGGAATCAGAAACTCGAGTCGTATCACCGTTTGAAGTCTGCTGCTTTAAAATAGTTGGAACTGTAGATAATGACTCCGATAAAAACAGCTCTGTGTAGAAGGGGTGACCGCTCACAGCCGCTCCATCAAACTGCAAAATGAGTCACGTTGCTTCCTGTTTCTGGAGATGCACAAAGGCAGTCCTCTAAACTCTAAACTCCTGCAATTATTAACAAACGATGTGAAGCTGGGACGTGGAGCGCTGTCCTTGGTCAACACTGACAGGAAAACAACATGCACACAGCAGCAAAAACATACCTACAATTCAGAATATGGAAAAGGTTCTGACCCAAAGTCAGGAGCCACCAAAGCTTATGTCGACCCATGCAGACGGTAGAAAGGCCGATATTCTTTTCTTTAGTGAGAATATAAGGACAGTCGTTTCAAAGTTATATCAGTATCAGAAACAGGAAACAAATACAACGTTGTGATGCTGGCCGGCACCGAATGTGAGGCTCCTGCTAGAAACGTGACTTTGGGACGACGTTCCTGCTCCCAGTGATGTCGGTACGTATGGTTAGTTTAACGTTAAAACACAGACCAGGCTGCACGCGGCCGCCGTCGGCAGCAGCAGCGACAGTCTGTAGAAGACTTGGAGAGTTATGTGGAAGCTTCTGTGAACGTTGTTTTTGTGAGACAAGATTCCAGCAAAAAACCTGGAAAACATGCTAGTTAGGGAGGTGTGATAACATTTCCAGGCTTATGCTCAACTTTGTGGTGTGAAAACACAAACATGTGAAACTCATTGTTTCCGTGGACTGGCTGCTTGAATGGCTGCGTTTTGCACCATCGAACAAAGGAGGTGTCACCCCAACAAACTACGAGCAGCCAATCAACACGGAGCAACAGTCGAGCACAGACAGCGTCTAGAAAAC
>NW_007578759.1:187523-191077 GCF_000690725.1 Stegastes partitus
TCCACATCCACGTCCACCTCCACCTCCACCTCCACGTCCACCTCCACACCTCCACCTCCACATCCACGTCCACCTCCACACCTCCATGTCCACATTCACGTCCACCTCCACACCAACACCTCCACCTCTACACCTCCACGTCCACCTCCACACCTCCACCTCCACCTCCACACCGACAGCAGCAGCGTCCTTGAACCACCGGGAGCTTGAAGCAGCAGGGGGCAGAGACAAGTCAGACAACAATGCTTCAGCGACGGGACACATTGTGCTGCTTTGTTGTTGGTTGTTTTAAATGCAGAATGACTGAACATTTATTTCTCAGTGAGCATGTGCAGGATGAACACAGGACCGGTGGGGGTTCTGTTTCCTAACCGGCTCAGTGGGATCTGGTCCTCTTGAACGTTGAGAGGCTCAAAGTTAAACTCTTCTAGGATAAGCCATCAGGGTACGATGGATGCGCATGTCCATGTCCAGAGTCATTGCTGATGTGTGATTTGAAAAGCTGACCAACTGTTCATCCTTCTCTTATGAGCGGGTCTTAGGATAAGTGATCTGCACGAGTGATACGGGCTACTGAACCATTTGATAACCATGGTAACAGGCGGGCATTTCTTTGTTCAATCAGACAGTAAAAAGCAGTTAAACCTGTAAATAATGCTAGATTGGGTTATTACATTCATTCCAGGTTTATAACAGAGACTCGTCCTTTAGTCTGGACAAAACGAACCACGCTACAGGTTGGAAAGCGCCCTTGAAACACTTGTGTTGCTGCAGCGGTACGTTTCTGTTTCCATCAACAATCAGTCGGGGAGCTGCAGAGCATCACGACCCACTCTGTCTACGACTGGCTACCAAGGAGCGTCCATGCAGAGTTGGACAGTATGGCGGTACTGGTTCCCCTGTGGTGGTGGAGAGGTTGTGAGTGGACACATAATAGGATGACAAGTGCAGTTATTCAACAACACAACTCAGAAAGGCTATCCTTGGCACAAATGACACTGCCATAGAGTTCAGACATGCGTACACGGTGAAACATTCGCATACGACCCTAAATGCTAACGCGCCCACAGTCCGTCGCAGCGCTGCGCTTCCTGTCTGCAGAAACAGAGCTTCCTATGGGGCTCCGGGTGTGTGTGGAACATCCTGGCAGCCGCTGAGGAAGCGTCAGTCGTCAGCAGCGGAAAGAGAAACAGCGGGAAGAGAGGCACGAAATGCTACGTAAGAGTAGAATCAGAGAGGGAGAGATGGGAAAGAATGATCCACAGACAGAGTGATGGGTGGAGAGGAGGCAAAAACACATCACACCAAATCAAAGTAGCTCAGAATAATTAGGAACACAAGACCTCTTATTATAGCCTTTGTGCTAGCATGAATGTTTTTACAGAAAAAAAAGGAACCTGACAGCCGCCAGCAGCTGTGACTGATGACAGAAAAAGACCTTAAAGAACAGAGACTGGCTGAAGAGCTGCAGGTTTACAGTACAGCTAATACGACAGCAGAAGCTCTTACTACGATAAAATGTGTATATATTAGTTGTTGTGTTGAAAGGCAAGCATTCTGAAAAAAGAGAGATGTACAAGAAGACAGAACAGGACAGCTGTAATTATCACCAGTGCATGCACAGCAGCTGATCATGCAGAGTCAGAAAAAAGGATGGAGGAGTAGAAGCAGGGTGCATGAAAGAGGTGTTTATTAATAAAAACAGAGATGAAACTCAGCATAAACAGAGCAGCAGGAGCAGACTGGCACAAACATCCTGTCATCTGTGGAGTATGAAGCTTTACAGGTTGGTTCAGTCACATGTGGGTTCTCTATAACACTCTATTACATGAGCGCCTGGTTGAGTTAAAACAGAGGTGTGTCATCTCTCAGGTCCCTCAGAAACACCCTCTAAATGTCCACATAAAGAAGCTGCTGAGCTGTGCATCATCCAGGCAGGTCTGTCGATTGGACCACAAACTGCAAAATCAGACGGAGTTGAACAAAAGGTAAAGAAGAAGAAAGCGTGTGTGGGCTGCTGAGCCTCCAGACAGCTAGAAGACCTGGTGTCGCTGGCTGGCAGTGCTCTGACTGCTTCTTACCATCTCTCTGGGCAGGAACATGTCTTCCTGGCGTAGAACCACCAGACTGACGCTCTCGCCCTGCCTCGTGCTGCGTAGCATACACACCAGCTCCTCCTGGCCCACGCCCGTGATATCCACGCCGTTCACCTGCACACACAGAACCCAACACACTGAACCTTCACAGCAGCTGGGTGAGACTGGAGATGGTTCTGGTGATACCCGGCCGCCCCGTACCTCCAGTATGCGGTCTCCAGACTGCAGGCGTCCGTCTTTGACAGCGGCTCCACGTGGCAGAATGTTTTTGACTAGAATCGGACCGGGACCGTGTACTGAAGAATCTCTGGTGACGACAGTAAACCCAAGCCCTTCAGAACCTGGACACACAGACACACGAGTGTGAACAGGACGGTGGATTAGAGCACACATGCAGGAACAGCTCCGGGCCCGTCTCAGCACACTGGTATCCTCTACAGCTGTTTACTACCTGTCTCAATATTTGTCTTCCACTGGGTTGGAGAGAAGGAATCTCACATTCATCCTCCCACACACACACCTGCCCTAAACTCCTCCTGAGATCTTCAACAGCGAGCTGTTGACTCAGCTCCTGACGACTGTAAGTGTAATAACTTAAAGCCTGAGGAGATGGAGAGCGTGTGTCGCTCTAAACCCTTCAGCTGTAGCTTTAGCTGTAGCTTTAGCTGTAGCCGCGGCTGCAGCGTCTGCAGGTGTGCAGGTTTAAACGAGGGTTCAGGTGCAGGGCAGAGAGCAGCGCAACGCAGTGGAAACCGAATGTTCTGGAAACGGAGGCGATGAAGATTAAAACACTAATCAGTGAAAAACACGTGCGCGCGTACACACAAACGTGCACGAAAGCTCTCATTCACACGCATGCGTGCACAGAAAAAGGAAAGGCCACGCAGACAGAGGGGCTGTGGTGTGTTTTATAGAGCTCATTAAGTCTGGTCTCTTTAGCAGAGCCAAGTCAGCAGTTTGGTCCAGTATGAATTCATATCAGCAGAAATGAACAGATCAATAAAGACTTAATAGAGCCTGAAGAGAGGGAATGAGGAAGACGGAGAGAGGAAGGAGGCTCAGCCAGAGAACAGAGAGAGGAAGGCTTTCAGAAATAAGCTCAATTCAAGGCAAGCAGCTGGAGAAGGAACACAGACGGTTAATAATAAAGTGCACATTGAGAAAACCAAAGGCTGGACCTGACAGGACAGAACCAGAGTGAACATACTGACAGAGAAACAAGAGAGCAGGACGGACAAACTTCTGCCTGAACAACCAGAAGTGATAAAGCACGTGTCCAACGGGCCTCCAGAACAGAACACAAACAGACGGCTCAACTAGAAACGGAGTGAATTCAGTACACAAGGAGAGAAGAAGGAACATTAACGGATCAAATGTAAGAGATTCATATTTACCCTCATTAGCAAATCATTACAGAAGCCTGCTGATGTGAGAGCCGCAGGAAGCAGCTCTGCTCTG
>NW_007578759.1:192157-196827 GCF_000690725.1 Stegastes partitus
TGTGTGAGGCCCGGTTCTGGAGCTACAGCTGGTCCCCACCTTTCTTTAAGTCGATCCTCAGCCTCCGTCCTCCTCTCTTATTGGTCACCAGGCCGGTGGGGGCGGGGCTTTTCTTCAGCGGCGGGCTGTCACTCCTCCCTTTGGGGCTCTGGATGGAGAACATTCAGCATTTAGTTCCATGTTCCAGCCCAGTGAGCCCACAGGTCTGAGCAGCTTTGGGTTCTGACATGGATCCCATGTGGACCCTCGGCACATAAAGGACTCTCGTATAAGACATGGAACACGGTGGATGTTCATTCTTCTATACGTTGGTCATCATTCACTTATTTGCTCGTACAGTCAACATGCTGCATCTCGACTGTCTCTAGTTAAAACACTGAACATTATATAAACACGTCACGTATGTGCAGGGAGTCGACTCCAGAACCAGCCAGGACGTGTGGCCCAGTAATGTGTCTATGGAGCAGTGCATCACCTCCACCAGCGCCTCCCTGTTCATCCGGCTGCTGATGCACCTCCTCTGGCATCAGGACGCTAAATGCTCCATAAATCACTGAACTTCTTTCTGCTCAACAGCGTGCATCTTAAATGATACCGGTGTAACTACAGTAATCCTGTCCTCTACGTAGCCACGCTGCTGGACCCGGTACAGCCACTCTGCTCCTCTGACCCGTGTCAGCTCCGTCTGGACCATCCGTCCATCTAACGGCTCGACGCGCCCTAAAACGCCCTCAGGGGACAAAGAAAGTTTTTGGAATTGAAAAAAAAAAACAAATCACATCTGGTAACAGAACGACTGCAGGAATTATTTTTAAATAAAATAAGATAATCTGCTGTTGCTAGGTAACTGTTTCCTCCATGCCAGCTGTTTATCAAATGTCAGCCGTGTCACCATGGCGATGTTGACGACACAGCTGCATGTGTTTTATGAGGCCCGATGTTCTCGGAAAGAGGTGGGAGCAAAGTAAAAACACTTTGATGCCGTTTCTACGCTCTCAGCTCTGCTCAGTTATAAAATAAAAGACAGGATGTGCAAAGACTCAGAGTAGAGAAGCATTTTGAAGAAGGAGATCGCTCCTGCATGTTCTCAGAGGAAGCTCTACAAGCTAGTGGTTAATGTGATGAGGTTCTGAACGTTGAGTCACTCTGTCCGTCCAGTCCAGCAACACTGGACAGCGTTGGTGTTAAAACGTGCTTTCATAGCTGTAAAGGTGGAGTCTGTGATTCAGGACAAAGACTGTTGATATTTAGCTAGTTAGCACATTAGGATAATTAGCATTGGACAGACTTAGTCTCCCTCTTGCTTCCACTGCCGCTTCGCCCACCATCTGTCCTCATCCTCCCTCTCCCCGTCGCCGTGCACGAGCACAAGACATGATGGGATAGAGCTGTGTGGATGGCTCGAGGCACTTCCCATTTACAGAGCCAGGGCTGTGTAAGAACATCGCTCAGTGCACACACAGAACAGACAGCTGGATTTAAATTGCATACTCCACCTTTAAAAGCCACATTGTAATGTCTGTGACACAACAAAAGCTGTTTCTATGAGCTAAGACACAGGTAAGCTGTGTCCCAGGCCCAGCTGATCTGTAGACACTCACAGCAGGCTCCAGGGGGGCGGCGTCCTCTGCCAGGCGTGTGGATGGATTCTCAGAGGGCTTAAACGCTGGTTTGGCTTTGACGGGCGGCGGTGGCTCTTTGGTCTTGGCGACTCGGGGGCTGCTGTTGGGACCGGTGCTGTTGCCAAACAGCTGACCAATCAGGCTCTTCTCGTAACGCTCTCTGCTGGAGGAGGGCACGACTTCCAGGCGGACGACCGGCGAGCGCATCGCCTGACGAAACACGTCCTGGGCTCTGCAGGGAAAGAGGAGGAGAGGCAGGCGATGAGTAATGGGTGCAGAGGAGGAGAAACAAAAAAGTTTTGTTCAAGAAGTGGTGAGAGTTTTTCTTTTGTAAATGATGTGTACTACATGAGGCTCACCGTTAAGACTAATCATGTCATTAATCATAATTACATTCAGAGCAGAGTTATCAATTCCTGTCAAGAAAACTAATTATAAAAGGATATATAACTCAATTAGGAGAGTAAAAAGAGACATGGTATAAATGCGATATTTGGTTTTCCAACCTGCAGCACACCGTAGCTGATCTCAGGTCGTCTATCTTTGCTAAACTGATTTTAAGGAACTGTCATTTCATCGCTGGAACAAACAACCATGTTTACTAGAAACCTGAGGTGATGTGATCACACAGCAGTTCTGCACAACCACACCTGTATGGACAAAACAGCAGTTTACCTGTGAGTAGTAAATATACTTATGTATATATATATATATCTATATTTATAGTTTATACTTTATTACTTTATTGTCTTTCTGTTTTAAAAGTCATCAGAGGCCGGTTCTGGTTGTCTCCCTGAGTCTGCTGCTGCCAGGAGCCACAGAACCACCACACCTGGACACGAGGCCCCAGTCATCTCATCATCTATAGAACAGATCATTTTGCAGAGAATGACTTTAGATCAGATCACGCTAAGTAAGTTAGAGGGAGCGTCGCGTCAGGAGCGATCGGTGCACGCCATCATTCACCTCAGATAACAGCAGAGAAAATCCAGTTTATTTAAATTCTATTGGATTACACTCCTATTGTTTCCCGCCTAGATTATTATTACATGGATAATGATTAGAACCATCTGCAGCTGGAGATGATGTTCAGAAAGTCATTTATGAAGAATATGCAGTAAATGGAAAGGTATATTTATAATACTTTGACATCACCATCAGTGGACCACACTGAACTGTTATAGAGACACGTAGATGATGATATGGAGGAGTTCTGAACATTAATCCTGTCTGCTCACAGCTCACAGAGCACCTGCACACCTGCTTGTTCATGCAGTGATCTAATCATGCAGACATGTGGTAGCAGTTCAGTCCATAAAACCATTCAGGTCAGGAGCTTCGGTTCATGTTCACATCAAACATATCAACATCAGAGGGACTCTGACCGTGGCATGAGGGTTTGGAGCAGACAGGCTGATCAGAGCACTTTGGAAACTGCTCATCTCTGGGGATTTTCACCTACAACCGTCTCTAGAGTCTATCCAGTAAGCTGCAGCTCTGCAGATGGGAACTCTCTATTGATGAGGGATGTCACAGGAGAAAGGCCAACCTGCTGTGAGACGGCAAAAGGGGTCAACCGCTCCTTAGGACTGTGGTGATCAGAACATCATGGTACCTGGAGGTAGATGAGCTACAGAGGATCACATCAGGCTCCACTACTGTCAGTTCAGAACATAAATCTGGGTCTCCAGTAGACACAGAGGACAGAGATGGGAGGGTCACACTTTGGCATCAATAATGTAAATCCACAGACTCAACCTGCCGTGTGCCAACAGGCCTGGCTGTGGGTGCGCTGAAGGATTTCTCAGAATATTTTGGGCTCCTTAAGACCAGTCAATCATGGCTTGAATGCACAGCCTGTATGCATACAGTCGCTGCCCTGTGCAGCTTCATTTTATCGTCTAATGGCTCCTTCCAGCTTGATTCATCATTTAACGAAGCACAAGTCCCCACAAAACGGTTCTATAAACATGACAATGAGCTCAGCGTACGTCTGAGGCGTCCCCAGACACCAGGTCTAAATCCAACAGAACACGTTTGGGATGTGGTAAAACAGGAGATAATAACGTGATGCAGTCATGTCGTCATGCACCAGAACCTCAGAGGAACGTTTCCAGCAGCTTGTGGAATTCATAGCGACATGAATGGAGGATGTTTTGAGAGCAAAGAGATGTCCGACACGGCTCCTACCAACGTGCTCGGTCAGCGTCACTGTAATGTCCATCACATCCAGAGTGTTGCACATAAAGACATCCAGGTTCAGGCTGTATGTGGTGAACGCAGCAGGCCGAGGGCAAGAAAACATGTGATTTAATACAACACTACTGTGGCCCAAATGATTACTGAACAAGTGGAAATTACTAATGTGAGCACAAAGGAGCATCTTGTGCACATTAGGTATCGTATGGCTGCTGGCTATCTGGACCACTGAGCAAGCCATCGGTTTTATTCTGCATGTACATCAAAGGCCAGCGTGTGTGCATGATGCCCTGGTCTCTGTGAGCGGGTGAGTGGGTGGATGGGCGGATGGGTGAGTGGGTGGATGGGTGGATGGGTGGATGGGTGAGTGGGTGGATGGGCGGATGGGTGAGCGGGTGAGTGGGTGGATGGGTGGATGGGTGGATGGGCGGATGGGTGGATGGGTGGTGGTCTCTTCAGGATTTGCATACTGAACCTGTCCGACACAGCGAGCAGTCGCAGCAAGTGTTTGTGTGGCAGCTTTCTCAATAATCACGCTTGAAGTGATCTTCATTGTGCTGAGGACACAATGCAGCACAATGAGAGCAGATACAAAGCTGTGTGTGTTCACCTGTGTAACAGGGCCGTTGTGGACAGATGATATCATCATTGCCTCTGATTGGACGACGGGTGCAGCCACATTTGTGTAAGAAACGTATTCTAATCAGGCAGGTCCGTCAGTCGAGCTGCCCATCAGGGACAACGGCAGTGCAGCGTCCACAGCGATGGGTGGACTACCAGTGGCCCACTAACACTTCACTGGGTCAAGCTACATATCCCAGTAGCACCTGCCATGATGGACCAATACTG
>NW_007578759.1:197957-203919 GCF_000690725.1 Stegastes partitus
TGTGCATGTACGTGAACTGTGAACTGGTGCTGGCAGGAGAGCACACACGGCACAACACACCTGTCTTTGAACAATAGGTGCAAACCCTTCTGAAGTTAATCCATTTACCTCCAGTACAGCATAAACTAGTGCACAGGTAATCTCATGAGCCACCGAGCACTGGACAGGAAGTGTGGAGCGTACAGACGCTGTAATGTGCTCTAATCATTGTAACATCCGCATCAAGGCTGCTAATCTGCAGCAGGCGGTTGTACAGGTGTCTCTTTTGTCATTTTAATGCTAAGTAATCATATTACATCTCCAAATACACTCATGTTAATGTATTTCTACTCAGGTGCTTCAGCGGCGCGCTGGCTAAGCAAACTGAGAAACATCTGGTCCCAAATGAATCTGAACAAATCTTTCCTTCAAGGAACAAGCAGGCCAGCTCTGAGAGACCTGCTCACATACACAGATTAATTCAGAAGCAACGCTGTCTGAACATCTGCCAAATGTCTTTCCTCCTGTTCTTTGTGGTGGCAGTACATCAGCAATATAAGCCCTCTGACAATGGAAAGGAAACAGGCACAGAGGAGGAAGAGAGTGATGGAGTCTGTGAAGTGCCTCGAGGTGACTCATGCTGTGAAATAGTGGTGTATAAACAACATCTAATTGAACTGAATTGAAGAGAAGAGACACTGGACCCGACCTAGCAATGATTTAAACTGGAAATCTGCCTGCTCGTGAGTTTCAGACTACGTTGAAGAATCACAGGTAGCACACCTGCCACGTAACGCCGTTTAATGCAGCGCTAGAAACGCAGACGTCTTGTTTTGCTCTTTCAGATCACTTGAAGCTCCTCTCTGAGCACTGATTAGACGTTATCTCTGGATGTACAAGCTTTCCTGCCGTCCAGCTCTAGCTGCCTCTTCCTCCACTGACCCTCCGCTACTCGCTGCAGAACAGCACACCAGCTCACCTCTGCTCAAACACTGGTAACTACTCTATTTCATCATGACCAGTAGTGATATTTGAGTAGCTCTACCACACGTTTGAGCTGGAAACCGATTAATAAGAAGACAAGCAGTACAGAAAGCCCCACTCTTCAGGCTGATAGGAACGGTTTGTTGTTTGTGCAAACCTGGCGGGTTGGATTCGTGTTTTTGGGACGACCATTGGTACGCTGCTCACTGCATTAAAAACACCATATGGACACGTTAACGAGGTAAAAAAAACTTTTTACCAGAGGGGATCTTTAATTAGTGGCCAGAACTCCAACATAGTGTATGAAGCAACAATCTGGTACACCGACATCTGAGAGAGGAAATCTGGACAAGCTGTACGTTTCCAGTACATCAGTCCATCAAACAGAAGAGCCATCGCTGGAGCAGGACTTTAAGGTGGGACTTGAACTCATCCATGTACTGACAGTTCTGGTGTTCCTCACTGTTCAGTTTATCATAAAGCTCAGTGTGAAGATTCTGACGGTTGTTTTGCTCTTTAAAACCCTGAAGCCACACATTGCAGCTATTCATCACCTCGGAGGACTTCTTCGACCCTCTAGATCCACCTCAGACACATGGCGTGCTACTTACTGGCTGAAGGTCTTGTCCATGAGCTCGGTGTTGTTGATTCTGACGATGCACTCGTCCTCTTGAAACAAGCCCTCCTTTCTTGAGCGACTTTCTTCTTCCACTCCGCGAATATACAGACCAAGAGCGCTGACAGAGGAACCAGCAGAAGGAGAAAGAAAGATCAGGGGTTGTCACCATCACCTCCACGGTTTTAAAACATTACACTCATGTATAGATTCACAAGCACTTCCTTGGGATGACTTTCAGAGGTGTCTAATGAGGTGGCCCACAGAGGCCATGCATGTGGCTCATTTCAACACAGCCTGACCACCGTTCCACGGCAGACTGTGGGTTTCTGTCACTACGTCTACGACACTTGTGTTAAGTGAAAAAAGAAAGCGTGGGGTCAAAGTGGTCACAGGTTGATTAGCAGAAAGCAACACAGCAATACCCATCCATCCATTATCTATACACTGTTTAATCCTCACTAGGGTGGCAGGGAACACAACAATATATATAATGTAAAAAAGAGCAGAGAAACACGCAAAATATTCAAATTTACAAACAGGAAGTGAAATCTAAATAAACAGAATGACAAGGGAGGTGGAAGCAAGTCGTCTATGAGACATCCATGAAGACAAACAGAGATCTAAACTGTCTATTCAAGCGCACGCCAGCCGTGACCACTGAATGAGCAGCACACAGCTAAACAAACCAGAGATGATGATACAGGTGCTCAGCAAAGGGGACGGTGAAATGATGAAGAAAGTAGGTGTTCAGGAAAGAGGAGAGAGCAAAGAGACGAAGAGGGAAACGAGAACAGACAGAGGAATCTAAGGAGGAGGTGGGTCATGAGAACAGTCATAAAAAGTCATCCTGCTGTTCTTTAGGAAATCCCCTGTCCACTGTCTGGCTGGAACACACCCAAAGAAAAGCCCTGCATAGCTGTGCCACTCCATGTTCCTCTCCTTCTCCCCAGTGTGTGGTTGCCCTGTTTATGTAGAGCAGTGCAGGCGCCAGAACCCCTCACAAGCTCAGGATCATGGGAATAGAACTGTAGCACACATTGGAGCTGGTACACGGACAGACCGTGAGGGTTGAAGGGCAGGAATCGGCTCTCGTAGACGAATCGGTGTGGGTGAGCCTGTGAGACTGTGTGAATGCAGGCTGTGTGCTCGACTCACCGTCCGCTGAGCGACGAGCAGTAGGGCACCACGTGGATGCCCAGAGGGCTGTCTTCTCCCAGGATCTCCACCATTCTGGTCAGGCTACACACACACAGATCGACAAAAACTCAATCACTTGGAGAAAATATAATAGACTGAAATGCAATACAAGCTCTGCTGCATTAAAATAAACGGCAGCTTTGACCTACAAGAGCCACTGAAAATTAGAATATGTGCCGATGTCAGACAGGAAACGTAAGTGTGAAACAGGCCGACTGTGTGATTCAGTGAGCTGTTGGCTGTTATTAAGGATAGTCAGGACCCACATTGAACTTCAACGTCCAGAACTTCATGCTGGGTGAGCATGAGCACATCTGGCTGCTTGATCATTACGAGTGGCAAAAGCTAAAATTAGCTGTAAAGCACAAGAACATCAGTCCGACCAAAACAGGACGTGTGAGAGAAAGTAAAGACGAACCAACAGCCAGATGGGCTTCACATGCAGCGATACAGGAACACAGACACAATGTAAACAGTCTCCTGAGGAAAAGCTGAGAAAATCACCGTCCTGGATTGACTCGTCATCCTCCCATTGATGCATTCATCGTGCTGAAAATACTTTTCTGTATTGGAGGACTTAATCGGTGATTGCACACCCAGCCCTCAGAGAAGGGAGGCCGGCGCTCCACTCAAAGTCAATAAAAGTGCAGAGCGCTGTGTGTGTCTGTAGAAACTTCCCGTGCTTTCTTCTCTACGGGTTTCTTCCTCGCTTCAATCTTTCAGCGTCTCCGTCTAGTTTGGATTGCTCCAGTGTGTATCTGCTTTACATTCGGTTTGTGTTTTAATGTGTGAGCGTGCTGAAGTCTTTGTTTGTTTGATTAGTTTATCTATCAGAGCACAGCCATTAATCCTCTCCTGACCTTCTCTCTGCTCTCCATGTGTGAGTCTGTGTGTTTTTCTCACTGAGTTTGTCTGAACTCTCTGGTTCTCCCTCCCTCTCCTCTCTCTAGGCCATCCATCCATCCCTAAACCCCCATCAACTGATAGCAGTGCAGATGCTGATAAACCCCAGAGAGAGGGTTACTGATGATGCTGGCTGGTAACAGGGGACAGATGCAAAGTGCACAAACAAGTCCTCCCTCTCTCTTTGTCTCTGTCTGCCTCTCTCTACCTCTCACACACAAAGCTGATGCTGCATCATCGCTACTCAGCAAATTTTAGTTAATCCAGACAACAGGAGACAAAGAAGTGAGACAGAGGAAGGAAGTGGGAGGCAAGGACAGGGCTTAGGGAGATGAAAGGATGGAGAGGATCTATTTGAGTAATGTGGAGTGGTTTCAGTTCAAAACTGTGCAGATCTGAGTGTAGACGGTAGAAAAATAACTCACATACACTCAGTCACTGCATGTGCTTCACACACAGCACACCTCCACTACGCATACAGATGGTTTTAAAACATGGATGTATTGATTTGCAAACTACCATCACTAGGCCAGAAATTCAGAGTTTTAAAGTTTTGACTTTAGCTGTCACCATCTTGGTAAGGGGAGGATGTGACTAAAACCTGAGAACTCGATGAGCGCCGTGCACTCACAACGGGCCCACAGCCGACAGCACAGCCTGCTTTATATCCATCTGAATCTAAACTGGGCAATAATTCACAAAAATAAGAAGGAGACTTGAAAGCAGCATCTAAGTCCACCAACATCTTAGGAAAATGTGTGTTTAGGTAATAAATCGAGGCATCAGCAGGGTAATCATTCTCATGAACGTCTATACAACCAGCGGGCAGGTTTAAGGCGCGTCCACCTTCAGATGGAGATGCTACCTCCATCACTGATAGTCTACACACACAGGAAACAGAGGAGCTGCTCTTAGCGACAGTGAAGCTGAACAGGCAGCACCACCCTAAAGCTGCAGTCTGACTGATGTCCTGTTATACAGATACAGGACCGGACCAGGACCTGCTGATCCTCACACATGGCTGTGAGCTTTGGGTCGTGACATGAAGAAGAGCTTTTCTTCACGGTGGGGCTGTTCTGGCTCAGTAGGTGAGCTGAGAATAGAACCTGCTGCTCTTCTGGGTCCAAAGGAGTCAGCTGAGGGCATTAAGGCATCTAATCAGGTCACATCCTGGACATCTGGAGGTGGATGGGTTCCTGGGAAGTCCAGCTGGGAGGAGAGCACGGGTCAGACCCAGAATACTCTGCAGCAATCACACATCCCAGCTGGCCTTGGGACATCTCCAGCCTCCCAGAGACATGTTGACAGTATCTACAGAGAAGGACTTATGGGCTACAGCCTTGGATTCCAGGATCTCAGTCAGTGGAGGAAAATAGCAACGGCTCACCAACATGGCTGTTCAAGGGCCAATTACTACATCAGTCAGGAGACCAAGAACTCACATCTAGAACCAGTGTTTTAGAGTGAAATCCAAATCTAGAGTAACACAAACTCCAACACAACATGTACGGCGTTAATGAAGAAAGAAAAAAGCTCCTTCAGTGTCCTGAGACTGAAACTGATCACAGGTAAGCCATCAGGTGGTGGTGTGGGTGGGGCGCTGCTGAGCACCACAGCGGTGCAGAGGAAGTGCAGCCGCCGTTTAAATCCAGTGAATAATATTACATTTATAATAAAAATAGTCATGCTGATATCAGGAAAAAGGATGGACTACAGCTGTAGCCAGGACTGTGAGGTACAGGTACATACTCAGGTGTCCTGAAATCCAGCGACATGCTCACAGTACCAGTGCAGACATGTTCAGGTTGTGCAGGTTTAATGTGAACCATGTGGTTTAGGGTTTAGCATATTACCCATTTCCAATTAGCACTGCATGGGATTACTGGACAGAAACGCACTGACCACGTTTGACATTTTAAGTGCCACATTTAAGTTTTCCAACTGAATGTCAATCTGTCTGATGGCCACTCAGCATGTTTTAGTCTGAAGCCGGACCGACACCGACGATGGCAGCGTCCATCTGAGGACTGCAACAGACGTGAATGAGAGGGAAGAAAAAGGGTGGAGAGGAGAACAAAGTAGGAAAGAAAGGAAACAGCAACGGGGACAATGGGGGAAGAGAAGGTAGGAAGCAGGGGAGGTCTGAAAGCAAATAAAGTGAAACGAAGGAGGGAGGAGGAACTGAATTAATTAGACAGGCCTAATGAATAGAATTAATATGAGAGGGAAAATAACATCCACCCTCCCTCCATCCTTCCTGCTGCTGCGCTTCTGATCTCT
>NW_007578759.1:204216-213674 GCF_000690725.1 Stegastes partitus
CACACACACACACACACACACACAGCACTTGAGATCCATTTGCATTTCCTTTTTCATTTTTTTCCTGTGAGATGTCTGACAGGCTGCATCAATGCAAAAAATGAAGTGGGGGTGAGCGAGAGACAAAACGGGTGAGACTGGAGAAAAGGGAGAGAGAGGCAATGACAGAACAAGAGAGGGAGAAAAAAGAGAAAGAAAGAAGCAGAGAGAGATGAAGAGAGCAGGTGTTCTCTTTATCCACCTGCCACTTCACTGATCCTCGCTATGAAAGACACGAGCACAGAGACACATAACAAAAAGGAGGATATGCATTACCAAGCCACTCTCAGTGCTTCGCCCTCTCATCCCTCTCCTTATTTATCACTCCCTTTTCTCTCAGCTAGTCTTTTAAGTGCAGCGCCACAGATGTAAAGAGAACACAACGCTGCAAAAGGTTAATGTAAGAACGTACACAGGAATGTAAAGATAACAATAACTACTATTTGTTTCATGAATGAATGAGTCGAAGGGATTGAGGGAACTACGAGCCGCCAGCCAGCCGCCTGCAGCAGAACCAGACCCACTGTGGGCTGATGACACAGCACTAGCTCCAGCCAATCAGCACTGACAGACACATGCTCAATAGCTTTGCTAATTAAACATGTGACACATAATTAAACAAAGCTTTGTGGTGGAGTCACAACAGTGACGTTTTGGTCTGCAAGTTGGTCTCCTTTATGACTAATTAGCAGCATCTGCATCTTGATTGGTCGACCCCTACGTTCAGCATTTACATTTATGTTAATACAGCTGAGGACAGATTGGAGCATCTGTATTATCTTTATACTGCTTTAAATATGGAGAATAAAAAAAGAAAAGAAGAGGCATAATAAGGTGATGAGGACGGATGAGACCCGGGAAAGCAAAAGCCAACAGGAAGTAACCACAGAATTAAATGGAGGAGGACAGAACCCGGCGTTTGTTGATAGGCAGAATGAATGGAGGTACAAGCAGATAAAGCGACCAAGATAAACCTACAGATCAGTGTCATAATATCGCCATGAAAGCACTCTTCACTAGTGTTTGGCTCCACAGCAGGCCCGTTAAACCAGAACACCCTCCTCCCATCCAGTTGGTTTTGTGCATCCAGTGAAACCTATTTACCTTTTCACCTCCGAGCTCCTAGCACACTTCCAGCACAGCGCTTTATTCACAAAGAAATATAATATAGTTGAAATGCTATTTCAATAAACCAATTTACAGTAAATCTGTGTCCCTGTATGAAAAGGACATTTTGATTCCAGCGTAATGAGTTTTGTGGTGTGCGCGCGGTGCGGCTGAAATTATGATGGACCATTACTGTATTTATAGGTGCAGCTTCCCATTTAAAGGTGCACGAGTTCCTGCACGGCGTTGGGAGGAGCGCGACGTGCACGGAACCGCACACAGCAGCCGTAGCTAACACACAGCCACACAGACACGCGTGTTGGTTTAACGTATGCGCTGCTGTGCCAGTATTTATGGCCGCGTTCTGCGACTCATTTTGGACTTTTTTGCAATTTCAAGGATCGTTTCCCCGGCGACCACAAAAACCATTACATCACTTTTACATTACTCACAGCTGAGGTGGTGTGTGTGTGTGTGTGTGTGTGTGTGTGTGTGTGTGTGTGTGAGAGAGAGGATATGTGCAGAATACAAGTTACAGAGAAAACGCCACCAGCGTGAGCGGGCGTCCTGAATATTTACCTTTACATTTGTGGCTGTGAAATACGCGCTGCTATGAGGGGATCAGACTTGAATTGTTCCCATTTACTTTGCTTGTCCATGAACTCAGGTGGCCGAGTGGAGCTCCACAGTAGCTCATAATGTGCAGCAGACAGTCTGCTGCTGCCCAGACTCATGAGCTCATCTGTGCTGGGTGCTGGTTGGCTCTGGAGAGGCTGAGGTCACACCCTGGTCTCACCACAGGGCTGGAGCCGGCTCTCCTTACAGGTCGTCCACATGTGGTTTTGTTCTATCATTATGAATTAACTGTGGATTTAGAGCACGCCCACACTGACCTGCTCCTTAGTGAAACACACAGTAATAAAGTGTCCATTAGCGGAGGTCAGTGCTGTCACAGAGCAGCACACTGATCACTGATGTAATCGGCTTTTCTCACACTGACAGCGTGTTTAACTGTGTGTTACTCCTGGTAGTCACAGACTGCCGTCGGCTTGTGGGATCTTGTGTGATTACTAAACACAGCTGTGTTTTTTCTATCTCTATCTCAGCTCAGGGTTAAATCAAGTAAATGAGAAAAATGAAAACGCCAGTGTTGTTGTTTGTGCCTCGGTTCCTAACGGAGGGAGGCATTAGAGCCACATCTCAACTACCGAGTGTGTCTGAGGCATCACACAGACGGCAGCAGGGACACATGATGAGGAACGTCATGAGCAAATCAGCACTTCATGTGGTAAAGTTAACGTCCATCACATGGTGAAGGCTGCTTCCTGGACAAACCTCTACGTTTAACTCTCGTGGTGACAGCAAACGTTCTCACCGAGTTTAATGTGGTTTTCATGTGTGACTATTAAAGGTGCTCGACTCCATCGGCTGGTATCAACATACATATAAATCGGTACATTTATTCTGAACGGGCGTCTCTGTAAAGGATGATTTTATAAACTGCTCTATTCCACAGGAAGACTATTTGTGGTGACCTGAGCTGCTCCACAAACCAAACACAGGCTGCTAATGATCTTGTCGACTTCGTGGAACACTGTGCACATGTTGACTTCAACAAATAAACAGTTATTAATCCATTACACTCTTTTACTTAATTTTAAGCCTGAACACTGTTGTTAAATAACACAACATGATAGCTGGACTCTGTTATCTACCTCCTCAGCATCCTGACCGGAGCCTTCGGCGGACACATGACCTCCAGTCATTCCTGTCTCCATGGACTCTGTTATTAAGTTGTCTCTGAACTGTGATGTAGGATTTTAGGAGCTCATAGTCACAGCAGATTTGAATCAAACTCAAACCTACAACAATAAGAGTCCTGTTACCAAAGAAAGACCGACACACAAACCCGTCCTAAACGCCTCACATTAAAAAAAACCTGAAAAAATGTTCTGATTAAATTCTCACGTTCATGGAATAATATGAGCTTATTAAATTGGGTCAAGCGTTGCACCGTGAAGGTCACGTATTTCTGTGCTGCTAAAGGTCCAAAGCAGTGCGACGACAACCTGAAGCGTGACTCGTGCACCTTCATCTGAGCGCCGACCACGCTGGCATGGAAACACAACTATTTATGGAAATGCTGTTGCTTCAGTCGTACTCTGATTACTCCTCTGTCCTCCTGTGCTAGGATGTGGTGTTCTGCTCCACAACGAGCACAAACACACACCCAGAGCACACACAGGGCGCTCTGCACCCCAAACACTCCCAACGCTCCCCTCATTAGCGTATGCATGTGTTCAGCTGTCTGCCTGTTCAGAAAGAAAGCAGATGCAAGTGTGTTTTTAGCTGTTTGTTTTTTAGTCCGTGTGTGTGTGTGTGTGTGTGTGTGCGTGTGTGTGTGTGTGTGTGTGTGTGTGTGTGACCCTGACCCTGTTTTGGCAGTCTTTTGTAGTGAGCTAATGATGGAGCTTCTTTACACTAACTATATCTGTGAGGGCCTTGATCTGGATTAGAATGCTGTTTTAATGAAGGGAAAGTAGGACAGAAACACACACACACATCAGTAAACATGAATGCAGACACAAGCACATACAAAACCTTAACGAACTACATAAAACAGTCCAACGGATCCAGAGACACACTGGCTTATTCAGAACATTTAACCCAACCCACGGCGCCGGTGGTTCATCTGGATAAACTACAAGCAACGTGAATGAAAACTAAACAGATTCAGATGAAGGCAGACAACAATGACACACACACTGACCTGCCACTGAAGGTGTGCTTGCCGTGGGCCCGGTCCAGCCCGGCCTGCCTCTCCACAGCGGGACCGGCTGCCTGCAGGAAACACACACACACACACACACACCCGTCCTGTTAGCGAGTGAACAACGAGCTCCAGCAGCACAACATGAATGAATCCTGGTGACCAGAACGGTGCTGCTGAACCACAGACATAAGAATGAGCGGCTGAGTGGAGGAGTTCAGGCAGGTCCGAGTTCTGATCTTCTAATGTCATAATCCTCAGCTCAGCAACTCGGTCTTTGAAAGACAAGCCAACACAATGGGAGTGAATGAATGAATGAACGTATGAATGTATGAGTGAAGTGAGGAGTGAAGGAGCTGCTCATTTGATTGATGAATGACATACAAATAGTAATTACTACTTGAAGGCAAGAAGACAGTGTTGTCAAGCAGTGATAAATAACACTGTCACTGGGAATGGCAACCAGGAAACAGACGGCGAGGAGCCAGAAAGACGCGCAGATACGATGCACACAAGATGGAATAAAGACTTTAACAGCAGCACAGGAGTTGCACGAAGTGTAGAAACAGGTTCCACAGTGATGGAGCTCCACAGTCAGGAACAGATCAGCAGTGTCCATACGAACCACAACCTAAACCTGATCCATACATGTGAACGGACCCTCCATCATGAACAGTCATAAATCCCACCTTTGGGAGGCTGGTAATGATTCCAGACATTTAGCCAATCACGCTTCGTATTATTTAGATACTGTGAAGAACATCTATTGATTTAACGGGTCTACAGAGAAAGACGGTCATCCTGCTCCGTGCCAGCTGTGTCTACCAGCACACACTCTTCTTTATGAGTAAATGCTATCTGAGGGCTTAACTGTTTGCTCTGTGACATAAATCTACATCCACAGCAGGGTTGTACCCAACAGGAAGGTGGCACTGAAACCGTACTACACTTTATGTTGTTAACACCCACAATTAAAAACTGATAGGGTTCTGATATGAGCCTGACTTCCTGTCTAAAGTGTGACACCGGGCCGCTGTGTGCTGCAGCTTTCTGCTTCTACTCTGCAGGCGTAGCGGCGGCGGCGGCACACGGCAGCTGTCATGGCTGCAGATAGCAGCGGTCTGTCGACGGTGCACGAACTGTCCACAAAGCACAACATACAAACCAGGGGGAGCTCAGGAACACAACGAAGCCCGTCTCTGAAAGACGCTCTATCGATGGAGACTGAGGGAACCAACTCCTCCAACAAAAAACATCTTGGACAGAAGTGTTCAAAGCACAGCTTACAATGCCCGACCAGAACCTGTGAGCCGCTATAGACCAGGTGTTGGTGAGTATAAAGACCAACAGCACCAGGTAGAAATGAAGACCTGAGTGGTTGGTTAGACTGGAAGCTACTGCGCTCCCACTGATCTATAAGGACTTCACCTCGTTTAAGCAGCGGTGGGATATGTGAAGGCTGAAGGACGCATAAAGAGCTGAGCTTAATGAAGAGTTCTTCCAATCCTGGCTAGATCTATAACGAAGATATAGTTTTAGTATTTGTACAATTAGACAGCTATCATCTCAAAGTCTGAATGTTAGACTGGTGACAGCACTAATCAGCACAGACAGGTAAAATCCTTCTTCTCTCTGGTACAGTCACACCACAAACACTGAAAACATTAAGCCTAACCCTAACCCTAAACCCTAACCCGAACCCTAAACCTAAACCCAGAACCCCAACCCTAACCCTTCATACGAGGCCTCGTTTCTCTACGGCTGATAGAACAAAAAGCATCAGAGAACAGTTTTAAAGAACCACCTTCCTCATTCAGACCTGGAATGAACCCAACACTGTCTATAGTGAGAGCACGTTTAGCATCTTTATTTTGCTTTTAAATTTACAGGAAGTCAAACATCATCTCCATCACCATTTCAATGAATCCAGACTATTCTAGGGTCTATATTTAGAAGTTGAGACTACAAACTATAGCAGGAGAAGCCTCGTCTCCACCACAGAGTAAACCTACGGGTGTTAAAGTAAAGCCAGTTTAGTTTGTAGTAAGAAATGCAAACACACATAATGAACATATGTGAGCATCACAGCGGGTATCAGAGCAACGGGGTGAACTGAGCGCATGTTTGTGAGCATATGGAGACGCATGCAGGTCAATAAGGCTGCGTGTTCGTCTCTACCACTAATGGACTCCTAACATGACCCTCCACCTTTGACCTCCAGTGACCCCCAGCTGCCCTACGAGCTGCTCCACCTGTCAGAGAGGGACGGGAAGAACAACAGAAAGACACTGAAGCTAATGGAAACAGACGGCATCAGAACGGGATCAGAGAGCAAAGGAGAGCCGGGCTGAGTCAGCAAATAACACCTGGAATAGGTGAATACGTAGAAACGAAGCAGGTGAAGGAAGGAGGGATCAGACTGAACTACAGCAGCATGTGTGAGGTGTGGTGGAGGAAATCAGCTGGTCTGGCTGCTGATGTTGTCATGTGAGCTCAATTAGCAACAGGATGACAGGCAGCATTAATTACACTCACCTCTCTGTCGTATACATTAACTGTGAAGTGTTTGGTGCCTAATTGTGTGTCTCGTTTAATAACTGCGTATAGAAACAGTCTCCAGCGTTTTCTCCTCCTCGTACGTATTAATTACAAAGAGCATCAACGTATGTTACCTATCAAAGGCTAATTTAAAACAAGTCAATGATTCTGAACAAATAAACGTGTCTCGTTACTCCTGCTAGCATTTCAGCGATCCTCTGAACTCCTCGTCGTTTGGAAGCTGCCAGTATCACAGCTACACTTCTTATGCTGAGGGATCCGTTTCATTCACTGATGCTGCGCTTTCAACATGAGCAAAGCTTTATTTGGTTATTAGAGGTGCACACTGAGGTATTATTAAGGCTGAATATTCACAGACATCCTGGCTTTCTTTACCTGATAATCACATCAGACTGTAGCACAAACAGCTCCATAAAGACAGTTGACTGAACTCATGACTGAAAGGCCCAACGCTCTGACAAGAAATCACAAATAGAGTTATTAAATTACAAAGATTTATTAGAAATATGCTGAGAACTGCAGGGAAAAAATTAATACATTAGTGTGTCGCCGCTGGACAGCTGAATCAATAACTGTGAGCATTAGTCGTCGTCCAAAAACTGGAGAACAGAGAAGCAGGATTTCCATTTTAACTCAGTGATGGATAATCCTACCTTGAATAACTACGCTGTAATAAATGGGCTGCGAGCATTTAGGCTTCTGCTCCAATCTCATAATTGCTAAAAGCAGACAAAAAGAGCAAACTATTAGTAATATTACTAATTACTGAACGACCAATCAGGCTAAGTGTTCCCTGAAACACTCCCAGACTGAGTATGATAAATTAGTGGTGCTGCATGCTGGGCACTTTGTGTACGTATGTGTTCATCTGTATGAAAGTGATAAGACGAAGGTGATCCATCTCAACATGAGCCTTGTGCAATGTGTATGATGAATGGGACTGAACGGGCCGTACATATATATATACATACATATATATATATATATATGTATGTATATATATATGTACAGTCGCGACTCGATGATCCGACCCTAAATGTAAAACCTTCCTTTATGTCGGATTGTCAAGACGCAGGTGGAGATACGAGGAGGGCTTGATGCTTGAACGGACACTTCCACCCCGGGGCAGCGCTCTGACGGGGTGGAAGTGTCCAGAACACACAGGCAGTACTTGGCTGCTGATGCTAGTTTAGTTAGCGCTCACACTTCTGTTTCCTCCATCGGTGGCGGCGGGGGAGTGGCAGATACGCTCCACCGTTACCATCCATGTTTACTTCCATAAACACTGAGCACGCTCGCTGCGTGTGACGTCATCGTGTCCTCTTGTGCGCATGCGGGACACTTTTGGCTCGTATGAAGTTCACACAGCAGATCACATACAAGTCGCATTGAAGTGGAAACGTGAAGGAAGTCACAAAGAAATCCTCATTGAGCATCAAGTCCTGCAGTGTGAACGTAGCCAATCTGTGGGATTGTTCAGTCAGATAATACGCCGTCATCCTGATTGGTGACATTAAATGTCATGTCGGAGTCACAATCCAAGGCTGTCGCTATGTTAAGGCTGTTTTTATGGGTTCTGTTGGGTTTTCCTGTCAGATAGCAGGTTTAGGATTGTTAAGGGTCGATGATCCAGTCACGGTTGTATATAGATATGTGCATAAGAGTGGCTAACAATGATGGCTGTGTGTCATATGGGACAAACGTCATCATTTAGTGGAGCAACGTGTGACAGTGCTTGTTTTAGACGTTACCTCAGCAGCCGGAGGGACATTTACAGACATGACAGTGTTGGTATATGTAGTACATGTAGATATCTACTCCCCAACAATGCAGCTGCTAGCAGTTCCAACTATACAAATAAACCTAATTTACTCCTTAACATTAGTCTCTTATTATTTGTACAGAGTGTGTGAGTATTTATTTACGTGTTGTTTCATGGTCGTATCGTGCTGTCACTGAACATGTCTGCATCCCTGGTCAGTGTTGGTGTACTTCTACTTAAAGCAGCTCAGATCAGGAGATCATCACCCTGCAGAATATAGAGGAAGAGAAGAAAACGAGATGATCCTACAAATAGGTGGAACAGAACTGCAGGAAGAGAAAAAAGACTTGGAGGACGAGATTAAAGCTGTGAAGGTGGAGAATCAAGAAAGAACAGACAGGGGACTCCTCAGTTTCTTTAAAAGACTGATGACAGGAAAGACAAAAGCAGACAAACAAGGACAGAGAAGGAAAAAGAAAAAGCAGAGAAGGAGCTGAAGAAGAAACAGGAGGAGGTGGAGAAAAGGGCTTGCTGGAGTTGGTTGCACTGCAGTGTGATGGAGGTTGGACCACAGATGTTCCCTCCATCTCCCCCGTCTCCATCGTCCCTCCATCGACCAGTTCTCCTCACCCCGTCGCCATCTTTCACCTCCATTACCATCCACCACTAAAGTCCATCTCCTCCGTTCCTCCAGGCTTTCCTTCTCTCCTCTTCATCCACCCTCTCCTTTCTCTCATCCCCGTCTCTCCTGCACCCTTCTACCTCCATACCATAAGACCAGATCTCTGTGGGATTAGATGAGTCACTTCTAAGCATCCATCCTATATTTCTGATGAAGCAACATCACTTTGAAGCAATCTGGTTTTGACTTTTATGACTTTTTTGTTTTTAACAGGAAAAGTCTTCAATAAAGTGACCATGATTCAATGTTAAAAGCAATGAAGAAAAAAGGGAACTCTTACAAGGATGCTGAATACTTGTATAGGTGCATGAGACTGGTTGTGCAGCAGAAGATTCAAATTCAAAGTGACTCAGATGAAAATATTACCGTTCAAACAGCCAATAGAGTTAGCATTAGCTTAAAACTGATTCCCAGTCATGTGTGACATCCTCCAGAGACTGGATAAAACCCCAGGAACATGAATCCACCACATGCAGTCCAACAAGCACTAAAACACTCAGGTGTAGCGTGACAGGTAAGCACTGTGCAGACTTATTAGC
>NW_007578759.1:214593-219513 GCF_000690725.1 Stegastes partitus
GTGTGTGTGTGTGTGTGTGTGTGTAGGTGTGTGTAGGTGTGTGTAGGTGTGTGTGTGTGTGTGTGTGTGTGAATGAGTGAGGGGCGATGAAGAAGAAAAAAACCCTGCTGACATTTACTGACAGTGATTTAATAAACCGGAATGAGAAAAAAATATAGATTAAAAATTCCCACATTTTCTAAGCTTTTGAATGTTTAATTGCATATTTTAGAATTAAGCCATCATCTGACCATATTTGATCAATCCATGGCTGCAGACCCACATATGGTACAAAGGAGGACTGGTAGGACCAGCTCCCTGCAGCTCTCTAAGCGATGTGATTTTTACATCATTCATTGTAGACGTTTGTTCTCAGTCTGGCTGGAGCTAAACCCAAAACTGAACTCTGGTGAACGGACACGTAGCTGAACTCATAACGAGGGGACTCCTCGTGTGGAGCTGCCGACACTGTGGGGACGGAGGCAGAAACACAAGACATCCTGACAGACATCTACCACAGGAAACAGGTGGTGTACCTGCACTCACTGCTGTGCTATGACTGAGCAGGAACACTGCACTAATGCTGATGACAGATGTGGATGAGAGGAACCCCTGCTGTGACACTACAACTAACGAATGTGCAGTTTGAAAACAAGCCGCCCTGCAGACGGAGCTTCACTGTTCCAATAAGCGACTGAAGGAAAAGACGGAGGCAGAAGGCTGAGCTCTCCCTACAGCCGGTTAAAGCTAACAGGAGAAGGTCCACTCCTGGCAGCTCTGTGTCTACTTTCTGTAAGACTCAAAAGCAAATGTTTGATTCATGTAGAAATCTGTTTTCTTTGGGAAGCTGGAAGGAGCTCATGCATATTGCTGCTGAAGGCCTTTTTCCCAAACCTCTACCACGGAGGCAGGGAGAGCAACGTTAGCGAGACACTTAAGGCCACCATAGCCTCATTAATGGGAAATGGGTCCAACTGAAAGTACAGCTGGGCCAGCAGCCACTAAAGGCTCTGTGGTTCTGACTGACTCTGATTTACAGAGGGTCCACTCGCTCGCTAAATGTAGGCGTACTGACATGTGTGCTCCTGGTGGTTCGTAATGAGATGTGAAGGCTTGCAGAAGGTTCTGATGTCTGCAGCCTGATGAGCAGCTGTGACGGCAGTCGGCCGCCTGCTGCTGTCTCTGGCTTCTGGAGCTTCTGTTTACAGAAGGAACGGACATTTCTGTCCAGACACACAGTCCTGCTCTGCTGGTTTAGGGCTGACACTAACAATCCTCCCATCCTGAAGTATTAGTGGTAACCACACTGAAGCTGGATAGAGTCCTGTAGATCTCTACCAGCTCTCACTGCTACCATCAGGCAGAACAATGGGACATTTGTCAGCTAAAGAAATGATGGCAAAAGACTGTAAAACATATATTCATGGTTCCTACTCGCTCCGTCTGACTTGATGCTGGACACACATCTGTCCACTCCACTACTAAGTTATTAACCAAGAGGAACCGCCACCGAACACCTTCACAGATTAATGAACAGCAGAAAACACATGGGACAACAGTTCACAGCAATAAGACCAACAGAAGTTTGAGAACCATTGCTCTGATGGAAGCTGTGATGTTTTGTCTGACATGACAGCGTAGGGAAACCCAGATGTCTGGTGGACTCCACTGCTACTGAAGATGTCAGGAGCCAAGGTGAGTTTAAAACAACACAATCTGCATCCTAAACCTCAGATTATCAGGAAACATGAACCAAGTCAAGTACAGATGAGCATCTGTTAGACGTCAGTGCATCATATGGCTATGATAGTGTTTTTATGAGTGATAAATGAGCCCAGGTTTCATTTCTCCTAAACCTTCTTCTTGCAGCTGTGGATTGAAATTCCAGACAGACAGCTGGTCCACGGATGCAAACTTTTCTTAACCAATAATCGACAGCCTTACCGACCAATGACCGATTCATCAATTATGTAAAATAAACGTGGTGGATATCGCTCCATGTCCTGATGAACCTGCTTTGGATGGCATTGTGTTGCACAGCTGATGTCGTACAACATGGGTCACTCTGATGCACCACCAGCTACCAGCCACTGGGACATGTCAGCCGAGCCTCGGCCGGTGAGTACTAAGAGCCACCTTCTCATGGCCGCAGTTTACCGGCTGAACTCCCACAATGCTCTCTGCTTCCCAACATAAAGCTACTAGTAGTCACGTGACCACCTCCTTGGATCACTACAGCAGAAGGCTGGTGGCCCGTCCAGGTGGCTCAGCTCATGTACAACACATTTTATCTGACATTCATCGTCCTCTATCTTATTTGTCCATATATTTTTAATCAGGTAAATTATTAGTAACAAGTGATGGATAAAGTGATCTTCAGCAACATCCCACAGCTGGTCTGTTTCTGGTAGATCACCATAGCAACTGGATCAGATCAATAACAAGACAACTACAACAGTCCTTTCATGGTAAACTTCCAGGACATGTACACGTCTGTTAGCTAGCTCCCCCTCAGCAGCAACAAGCAGGAGGCTGACCACCTCTGAGAACCAATCACAATCCCCAGAAGAACCGAACCTTCCAAACAGGTGGTTCTAAAGGGACTAGCCTGTGATTAAAAAAGGATGTTTGTCCAGTCAGACGTCTCAGGGGTCAGTGGCTCACCACTCAGGAGTCCAATCAAGCATGAGTTCTTCTAACAAGTGAGCATGAGGGACCTCCTGTGTCCAACAACATACTGGGAATATGAAACTGTAACACCACCACCAGTTCAACTGCACGCTATGCAACTGGGACGCTGTATGTTTGCATTTATTAAGATGTTCTGGTTGGTACAACACGCCTATGTGCATAATTAGCAGATGAATATGCACAGACATAATGGCTGAGGCAGGTGAGGTACAGGAACCAACCGCGTAGACGGAGTTTTATGTTCCCCAAATGAACAGAGTGTGTGGCGGAGGCAGAACAGCTCATTCTTTGTTATTATTATTATTATTATTATTATCAGTTGATTTAAAAAGGGGCCACGTACAACATAAATGCTGCCATCTGATGTATTTCACCAGAGTTACCTTTAAGCTAACTTCCATCTGCAGTCTGTCAGCAGGTCACAATCAGAACATCACCACATTAAAAAGTCACAGAACGGCTGGACTATAACATACATGACACAGTGAAACACAACATGACACACACAGTCTTAAAAGCACGTACGGACACACATTCACACACACATGCAAATTAAACAGACATCAGCGGTTGTAGTTCTTTGGTTTGTTTTTAAAACTGCTGACAGTTCAGTTTGAACTGGTGTAAGTTGGCATTCTGTGAAATGATTCTGGTTTCTGTGTGTGTGACTCCTTCACTGCAGCCCAGACTCTCTATCGTCCTGTATGGACGCTAACCGAGCCACATGAACACAGCTACGGCCACGCTGCTGACATGTTGACCTTCAGTGAGACCATTTCAGATATTTCATTTTGAGGTTTAAAATAAGAACCCTTTACAGTTTATGATATGGTACATACAGTATAACATATGAATAGTTTTCACTCAGAGTCCATTTAGTCTGCTTACAGCACAAGGAGACGAGCAGCACAATCCCAACGGCAGCAGGCCACGCTGGACATGTGCTGCTGACGGCTCACTAGGTCTCAGTGCTTCAGGTCATCCTGGCCTCTGGCAGGTTCATCCTGGACTGTTGTCTCAGTGTGTTAGCTCAACAGACTTTGTGAGCTGCTGCCACACACACAACTATTGCACCAGGTTTCTGTATTAGATATCAGTGGAGCCGTGCAGCGCCCCCCAGCATGCTGTGAGTGAGTGGCACTGGGTGTGAGTGCAGGTAACTAGATTGGTATAAATGGCATTCTCTCAACCAACACGTCGTTTGAAAATATATCAATATAGCCTAAAAAGTCGATATAACCCCAGCCTTAGAAACACAGTCAAAGCTCAGCTCTAAGGAGAGGAAGCACAGCCCCTGGATCAGCAGGTTAGACATCAGCTCTGAGCTCAGAGCGACACAGCAGACCAGAGGCTGCCAGAGCGCCAGGATGGAGGAGGACAGTTGATTCAGACTGAATGGCTTCATAAAAGGATATGAGGAAAAAAGAGCCACATAAAAACTCTAGTCTTCACAGAGAGAGAAAAAAATGTATGAGCAATAACAAAAGGGTGTGTAATTCAGCAGTAGCTGCTTTGTGTTTATTTTATATTAAGTATGACCCCCACTGTGAAGCCTGACACCACTCTGACCAATATGCTGAAATGTTGAAAAGGCACAGATGCAAAATTGGGATTGGTAAGAAAGGAGGAAAAGAGAAGGAGGAGGCTGGAGCAGATGATGCTGAAGCAGAAAGGAGCAAGTGTTGGCCCCAGAGAACACATGAAAAGAAAGGTGAAAACAGGACGGCCATTCATCTTAGTCCATCTCATGAAGACACGAGGACACTGAAGGCGCTGTAGACTCCACACCCATAACACGTGTAACGTGTAACAGCTAACCTGTGTCCAAACTCTACTGGAGGCAGAAGGAACAACAACACAGGGCTGCTGAGTACCTGGAGAATCGATGGATTCACAGTACACATGCTGATCTGCATGAGGGATCGCTGGTGCAAACATTACACACATCTCTGACTGTTTCTGATGTTGGTCTTGTATGCATAGAACAGTTGAAGCCACACAATTCAATAAAATAACGAAATTATTTCATTACATTTATAATTACAGTATTCATTCGTTTTCCCCATACATGTACAGCAGTGTTCCCTCTACATCCATCTAGCAGCGGCGGCAGCCCGCCATTCCTGAACCCTCGCCGCCGCTCCTTCAAATTTCTTCTTTTTTTTTTTTTTTAATTGTCACAAACACACCACCACCGCCTGTCTCCACCTTCACAGCAGAGTCCTGCACTGGGTCGGTGCTCGCCAGTAC
>NW_007578759.1:226542-247780 GCF_000690725.1 Stegastes partitus
CTGGATGCTGCTGAGCCTCTCACAGAGTTTCCCTCCAACAGAACCTCAGAGCTCCTCTATAGAAAACCCAGAAACATTCATGGTTCTGAGCCTGGCTGCAAACTTAGCCACTGATTCTACAGCCCCATCAAGAAAGGATTATTATTATTGATTGATTTGATTTTTATTTATTTAATTAGATTTTATTTTATTTTTACATTCAGCCTTTAAAAAGCCATTTTCAGCTGGCCATTTAATAAATAGGCTGTAAAGTAACATCTGCAGTCAGATGTCATGTGTTTCCGTCGCCACGGCTCCCGGACAGCCTGCTGGAGAACATCCCAGAGGAAACACTGTACAGCGCATATGTACAGCCTCCCTACAGACAGGGAGACACTGAATATAAAGTAGAACCACACAATGAGCTGTTTTAAGCTGAACCACATTTCTAAGGCTGCACTTTTATCGGCAGTTCCAATATGTAATAAATAACAAATAACAGTAAATGTTATGAATCCTGAGGTTAAATCTGACCATTCATCTACATCAGTACTACAGTGGGTAGATTATTAAAACTATGTGCTATTCTCTGAGCTTCATGAGCAAAGGGTCACTAAAATCAAAGTGTCTTAATGTGGTTAGCATGTTTAAAGGCAATCTGCCTGTTAGATCAGGACAGCAGTGGAGGAGAGCTCCTGATGATTCATCAAAGCAAATCCATATCTTCCTAAAGCTGATGCCACATGTAGAGGACCTTCTAAAAAGCTGGAATAAAACCTGAGAAGAAAAATGGAACGCTACCAATCAGGGTGTAGAAACTCTGTAATGCTGCGACATGTTGGCTCGTACATGAATGAACCGCCGACTCCTCAAAGTAAAACACCAGGTTTGTTTTTGAACTGCATTAAGCCAGTAGATAGCAGGCTACCCAACACCAGAGAACCTACAGGCAGCTACAACACGGGATCCTGTGCACCTCTGACAGAACCACAGAGGTTAAATAAACCGGGGAAATGTGCACCAGACGGACTGGACCTGGCTTAGTGGACCTGCAGCTCTATATGAGCCGCAGCAACACGCTGGGGAGTGTTTTGCACAGAACCAGGCATTTGGTTTCCACTCCTGAGGAGGAAGCTTCCAGCAGGTATAGCTACACACATACAGCAGGTGAAGGAGTGTTGGTCTTAGATGTACCTAAAAACATCAGAGCCTTTCGAGGACTTTTGACTTTTTCATGTGTTTCAGTGCTGGTTATCGTGTCGTACCGCTGGAGTCACATCAGGACCTCGCTATGGGCACATGTGTGCATTTATTAGACTCTCACAGGTGCTCCTATGTGCTCGTTGTTCCATCTGCATGGGGTCTTTGGGTCTTACCATCACAGCGAGGTCTTCATGGAAGGAGGCTTCGGTCTCGGCTGGCTGGGGGCTGAGGGCTGAGTCACTGCTGCTTCTCACCAGCAGGGGTGTGTCTGCACAGAACCAGAGAACAGCAGATAAAGGAAATGTGGAGGTGGGCTGAGAACCTGTGACGCTGAGGCCTGTCCCTATAGATCTGGGTGATACCTGCACATCCGCTTCAGATATTCTGCTCTAACGTGTTTTTCATCCACTGCATGATGCAAAGCTGAGATTAGCTGCCTTAATTCTTGTCTCACTACACGAGATAATAAGGTCGCGTTAAACAGAAGCAGAGATGTGTATGAATAAAAAAACTACAGGAAACATTTCAGGGAGATGTTCTACAGTTTGTCTTATTTCCCTGTTTAAATAACACATCTGGAAAGGAATATGACAACATAACAGCAGACATGGGACATAAAACAGTCCATATAACTACCTTCAGTCACATTTTTAAAACGATACGACAGATCAGGAGAAAAGGTGGCAGTAGAGAAGGCCTGTATCTGTGATGCTGCTCTGATGGAGTCACAGTTCAGCAGGATTCATGTCTAATAATAATTCTTTAGTTGACAAGATACAGACCTACGCTAGTCACGGCGCACTGCACAGAGGCTTCTGAGTGTTTCTTCACAAGTGTCAGAGCAGAATGAGAAAGGAAGAGAGAAAAGACGAATGTTTTTATGTGGCTGCTGACAAAATGAATTTCTGCTCTGTCACGGCGATACTCATCAGAAATCCAGCCTGCAGAAGTCCACGTGGGCTCGCAAACAACAGAGAAGACGGAGCGACGCTGTGGTATGGTCAGTGAGCATCCAGCAGAAGATGAAAGTAAGGAAAGAAAAGACACACTGACAAAGAAAGAGGCAACTTAAAGCAGCCTCAGGGTTTCCCTCACACTGACTTTAATCATCCAGACGAACAGCCAGACGCGTGCTTATGGATGGACGTCCATATCTGCTGATTACATACTAAGCTCATCTTTGAAAGCTGTTTGTGGAAATGCACCACTTCATAGGTCTGCAAGGAGCAGATCTGAGAGCAGCGGCGTGAGACGTTATGTACGATCCTCCCTTCACATCCCATTGGTGAGCACACTGCTGTTCCTGCATCCAAACGGCCAGTAAGTGGCTGACGAGCAGATTTTCTGTGTGCAAGTATGTAACGTATGACACGTCTCCTCCTTCGCATCTCATCAGCCCTCTGCATAAAATCCTCATTTAGGGGAAGCTGATAGATGAAGCCACCGCCCTGGAGCCTGTGCTGCTGCTGAAGCCAGGGAGCAGCGATCCTGAGAGGAAAGTCAACACTGAGAAACGCAAATAAATAAGATTTATCAGTGGCCATGTGATGATGATCTGTGTGGTGCCTTAGATCCACCATCCCCACTCACAGACACCATTAATCCACATATACATTAAGAACACGGCCACGCTAGCGTCTATGGTTCAGCTGGGAATAGAAGAGCAGAGGTGGAGGGAACTCTATACGGGCGCTACTCAGACGACAGGCCACATGGTATTTGTAGGGTCACGTATTGATCGTCACCAAATGGACCCTTGGTGCTCTTAGACTGGCTGGAGATATGGATTACATCAAACTCTGATCAATCCATCTCCTCAGAGGAAGGCAGTGAGAGACAGATGAATGGAGGAGGACAGGAGGCAGAGACACTGGATGGAGACAGAAACACAAGCAGAGGAGCGACAGGAGGAGATGGTGAACATGTGCAACAGAAATATCAATAACAGATGGTTCATATATGTACACGTATATTCTAATAGCTACACAGGAGCTACTACAGCCACTGACGTGTTGTTTCACCACGTGTCTGATCCTCCTACAGTCACACCGTGACATAGAGCTCTGCTGTTTGATCTGATGCATGATACCAGACTGAACTAATTGTTGTCATTTAAATATTAGCAATGTGTCTATTTCTCTGTTTTAGGTTACACACTACCTGTTCAGTGGAGAAATAACTGTGGAATACATAACTATGGTACCCATAAGGCATATTTGGCAGGTTTTTTGTGGTCCAGCCTTCTGGGTTGTTCTGTGAGACTGAATATGGGATAGATGGAGAAACAGCTGCAGCCAGCATTTTCTCAGAACTTACACTGAAGCTAAACACCTTCTGATCAAATAAATCAGCTGCACAGCGTCATCAGAAGGTGTCCGGTGTGTTTATGCGACCCACATGGTGGTGGAAGAAGGTTGACGGAGAGCCCAAGTGAAGGCAGATGAATGAAAAGCCTGCACGAGTCTGCTCATAACAAGGAGGCAGTGACACAAAGACGAGGAGACACAGGACGGTTTGGAGACAGTCAGAGGCAGAAAGGTGGAGAAGGAGGTGGTAGAGAGGAGGAGAGAGGCTGGACAGAGACAGTGGTAGAGGCCTAACGCTGACCTTCTCACTCTGACAGTGATCGTCTCCAGAGCTGCGCTACCTCTAATCTCCCATGACAGTCACACATTAGCACTAAGCTCTGCTGACAGGCGCCATACTGAAACAGACTAAACTTCCTGTCTTAGCCGTGTCGCAGCATACAGCCAAGGCCCCTTCACGATTTAGGAAGGTCGTATCGTACGAGCCCAAATGTCACTTCTGTTATTACTGCTGGAGATAAACTAGCAGTATTGATAGAGGATATTTACGGTCATACGTACAGAGTGTGACATTAGATCTGGTCCAGTGGGACAGAGAAGACAGTATCATCAAAATCACTAAGAATACAGAAAACAACGAGCCCTGCTGATAAAAGGCACAGCTTACACTAAACACCAGAGCGGTATCACTCCTCATCTGAAGTGGCGTAAAATAAAACTGACTGTGAGCAGTCCATCACCCTCATGCTGAAGCTACCTTCAACCACGGCTGAGCCTTCTCACGCTCACATGTACAGCACGCTACTGAACCAGCACTTGACTTGACATAAGCCAGAGAGGGGTACCGGGGACGTAAAGGTCAGGCAGATAGGTCTAGTCCAGGTAACAGGAACCAGACACAGACATCAGTTTCTGCTCTGCAGCCTGACAGAACACACACACTTCCTGTCTTCTCCTTTTCATCCTGGCCTCACTGACACGGTTCTGCCAACACGTCAGCAGCTACCATCCTGCTTCCATTACTGTGCTGCCCATCACATGCTGACCTTCGTCTGTCCAGGAATGTGAACTTAACATCTTTTCTAGCATCTACACGACATGTACGGCTCTAAAACCAAGAACATGCTGAACAGGAAACGCCAACTGGGTTTTATTATTTCAGAATGACTGATTTTTGTCTTCATGCCACCGACTCATCCCGTCTATACAAAACGATGTTTTTAATCACGTCATTAGAAACTAAAGCTGCTTCTTGTCTGACATCCGCTGTGACACTGACCTGTTGCTGCACCGACCTACAGGTTACAGCTAAAAGCTAAGAGGCTTCCCGGAGGACTTTCTCTTCCTTTGCCATGTTTCTGCAGTCCTTTGAAACCGAATTCAGACCACGTGACACTCAGCTCTGGTACGACAAAGCCCCGGCCCGGTCAACAGTTGGGGGAAGACTAAGTACTTCTCAGAGGCAGCAGAGCTTTTCTAGCAGCCAGAGGTAAAGTGGACGGGCTTGTCAGAGGCACAACACCTGGTCCAATTGGGTTTGGCTTAGTGCTGCATTACAGTGACAAACGCCAGAGCTGCACTCATGTCAGGGACAATGGTCCTCCTCTAGAGACGAGAAAGTTCCTGAATGAAGCCTAAATCCAACCAAAGACGGAGCACACATGTTCAGACAGCTTAAAAACTCTGCAAAGAACTTTTGAAAGAACTTTAAAATCTTCTAGAAATAAACATTATTATATGTTGCACACATACATTCATCAAGCACATGTTGTGTATGTTCATATATATGATAATAGAAAGCAGAGAGGTCCCCTATCAACATTTAGATCACACAACCTCAGACTGAATGACTCTCACACATTTTTCTCTAATATGGAGATCTGCAGAATGTCAAACCACATCAACGTTAAACTAAAAACAAACTTACTGGACTTCAGGGCTGAGGAAGTGACTTCAATCTCTCCTCCTGTGATTGGCTGGAAGGCAGCGAGCTCGGCCTGGTAGAGCTCGGGGCTGGGGGCGAGGCTGGTGTTGGCCACGCCCCTCTGCTGGGCTTCCTGCTCCTCATACACCGCCATCAGCTAAAGGAAACACACACAGGAGTCGCTTATTGTTCACTTCATGTCTTCTACTCGTTTAATTCATTATGAGCACAGTACTGGAGCAGAGGGAAGGTGTAGGACTCCCAACATGGGCTCACAGTGGCTCCAGGTTTTCTGTTTGCTTCTCGTTACTCACACTGAGATAAAAGCCACTCCAGCTCTCTTTGCTGCCAGCACGCTACTTTAGCGATTTACTTGCATTACACAATGCAAAGCAAATGTTAGAGGCAGCACCAGCGCATTTTAAGTCAAGCAGAGAATGTGAAGCAGACACCCGAGCTGCCCTGAGAGGTGACGTCTCCTGACTGTACTACACACTGTACTGGATGAACGGCGATAAACACCCTGCTGCTCACATGTCTTCAGATCAAGCACAGCAAAGGAAAACGGTGTGCGGTTCAGTGCATGTGCATGCACACAGCGTGTGTGTTACCTTGTGGATGAGGACGCTATAGAGGACGTCCAAGGAGCCCAGCATTCCTGCGACAGAGCGGGTGGCTACTGATTAACACCTGCCTCCATCCGTGTCCCTGGTGCATGTGTGTGACGCTCTGCTAGCTGTAGCTGTGTTATATAGAGGAATCCCCGTCTATTGAGCATTGCACTGAGTCTGCGTTTAGCCGAACATAGCACAGAGCTGGTCAACACACTGTTCTAGGGGCCTCCATGCACAGGCTGAATAGGCCTGTGTGTGTACACGCAAGTGTGTGTCAACGTATGTGTGTGTGCGTCGTGTCTATAGCGGTCAAGAGTAAAGAAAGAGGACTTTGCCAGCAAAGCCAGAGGCTTCCTGCCACACTGGAACCCACAAGTGTGCAACACACTGTCTCTCTGCCTCACATGCAGCGTGAGTGACTGCTCTGTGGTCTGGTGACTGCTTCTTCTGCACTAGTCAGCAAAAAATAAAATAAAACAATGCAGGTCTAAAACACAAAGCAATGGCTCATGGAGAACCTGATCAGTAGAGCAGTTTGTTCATCCAAAACTAAATCTGGTTTTGAAACAGGAAAATCTAAATAAATAACATAAATAAGACTCTATTAAACCCGCTATGCTAACAATTTGATTGTTAATTGATAGTTGTGTGTTTGATGAGATGGAGTTACAGGTGTGTTTGCTGATCACCTATAAGGGTCACAAAGCATCAAGTTGGACCAAGTGTCCAGCTGCTGTCCCGTTAGCTAACTGCCTGACCCTGCTGCTAACACTGAGCTGGGTTTACCAAATACAGGCTGGTATAGCAGCTATAGAAGCTAACGCTGCTAACATCCAGGAGCAGCAGGACTCTGATCACATGCTTTCTACAACATTTAAACTAAAGCGACGGAGTGTATCTGCAGGCTAATGCTAATGCTAACTACAGGTAACAACTTCACATACATCAGGTCTGGGAGCGATGACTAGCAGCAGCTGTAACTAGCAGCAGCTATAACTAGCAGCAGCTATAACTAGGCAGCAGCTATAACTAGCAGCAGCTATAACTAGCAGCAGCGATAACTAGCAGCAGCTGTAACTAGGCAGCTGGTTGTTAATGTGGAAGACAGTAGTGATATCAGTGAATTCTGGATTTGTCAGGTCAATCACTGAACAGGAATTTTACATGGAGTCATTACTTTCTGCTGTTTAATTTAGAATTCCAGTAGCCTGGTGTCTACCTTAACTCCTAAGCCTGACCCTGACCTTAACCTTAACTTTAACCCTAACCCTAACTCCTGTTGCACTAATGCCTACTTTGTGGTAAACATTAAGCATCAGTGGTTAAAAATGTTTTTGTTACAGTGTTCATTTCAACCATTTACACATTACTAGTTGTTGACGGGGTTAAAATCTGACTTAACTCTGAAATACTCAACCTCTACCTTCTTTACTGAACATACATGCTACATGTATGTTCGTTCTCTGCAGCACGCCCTGAGCAGGCAGAGCAGAGAGCTGAACAGCACTGAGTTACACAATATCGCACCTTTCTCACCATCTTCCATCCAGATCTCACCAGATATTCAGCACAACCGAGGCCTCTCCGGCTCTCACACATTCATGTTCTGACACACTCCCCACCTCCATCTGTCTCACACACATTCCTCTCATTGTCCTGCTCCATCTTTCCTCCGTCCTTTGTCTCTACATCCCCGACCGCTCCTCTGTCCTATTAGTGTATTTACACACTTCTGCTCATTCCTGGAGAGCACAACCTTGGCTTGGTGATGTAATCACAGTGCTTCTTACTTGATGATGATCCATCAACCTTTTCCTGCCAAGCAGCAAACCTTTGGCGAGCCTTGTCCGGCAGCTACTGCAGAGACGGCAATTAGGCCGACAGGAAAAAGAGGGACACGGAGGTGAGGAAGGGACAGCGGCGCTTTAAAAACCTACACATATTTCACAAAAACAGCTCACATGCTTGACCAGTTTCCATGAATGTGTCTGCTACAGAGAGCAGAACAAGACTAATAGCTCCCAGATAAGAAAGAGGGGCGGCGGAGATTCTTAAAAAAGAACATCTGAGAGAATGACTGGAAGAAAAATGTGTAGACAAATTCAACAGAGCCTTGCCAAGTCTCCTAAAAAGCTGAGGTGAAAAGAAAGGGAAGACAACCAGATGAGACAGGGGAGGACTTAGCCTCTGTTCTGTTCGACAGAGGAACTCAAAGACCTGCCAAACAACATGACACCACAGCCCGAGAAGCGACGGAGAGACGGGCGAGAGGCAGAGAGGTGACAGAGTGAAGCACAGAGAGACTTATAATGATAATAATGAGCCAGACTGACAGATGTGCTGTACTGTGAAAACCTCTGGGATGTCAGAGAGGAAGAGCAAAAACCTGAAGCTTCACATTGTCTCAGAGCATCACTGTGTCAAGTGCTGGTCCAATGATGAGTCCACTTCCAGCAAAAATGAAAAGTTACCTGCTGCCAAGTCTGTCTGTTCCTCTCACACCAGCCGCTCACCGACTTCAGACTCAAGACGTAGAGCATCTTCTTTAGCTGTTTTTGTCACATTACATTAAAAAAATCACATCTGCACAACCTGAACAGGGCTGCAGGTGGATCAGTGGTTAGCACCGTGGCCTCGCAGCTAGAAGGTCGCCGGTTAGCATCCCGGTGAGGACACCCAGGATCTTCCTGCGTGGAGTCTCCATGTTCTCCCCGTGCAGCGTGGGTTCTCTCCGGGTTCTCCGGCTTCCTCCCACAGTCCAGAAACATGCTGAGGTTAATTGGTGATTGTAAATTGTCCGTAGGTGTGAATGTGAGTGTGCTTGGTTGTACAGATAATGGATGGATGTTTTTATAACATTGCATTAAAAAATCACATATGCACAACCTAAACAACACGGAGGTTGTGTCCGAAACCATCCACTCACTCCCTGCTCCCTACCCAGGGACCACCATGTAGTGAAGTGTGTAGTGAGCATCTCGGCAAACTGACACTCTGGACACGACTGGAGCTACTGGTTACGTCGCTCACTAGCTGTTTGTAGCGCGAAGAGCAAACGCATCAGATATACAGTTAACTGCGCTGCTAAGAATCGGGTCAAATAAAATTTAGCAAAACACAAACGGGAAATGACATTTTCATGACAAGTTGTCACGCTCTCGTTTGTCTCGTTTCCTTTCACACAACGCATGGTGGTCCATGCTGCTGGTTGGTGGCCATCGGCTGTATGCCACTCTTCAGGTGCATTGTGGGAGATTTTGAGTGCACTATGTAGGTGTAGCAGGTGATTTGGGACACAGCCCTGGTGTGATCTGGTTTGATAAATGCTTGAATTACTGATGGAATATAAGACTTTATGTATAATGTTCACTTGCAGAAGTCAGTCCAAGCTGGTAGCGAGTGTGCTTGCCTGACCTCAGAACCAGTGAACCAGATATCTCCAGACCCGGCAGACAGCTCGTATTTTTAGCCACTGAGTAAAGAGTTAATTGTGACTTTCCAGCATCCAGCTCTGATCCCACTGTGTGCATCAATCATGCTATTATATATAACATTTAACCTTCTCATCAGCTGTTCTGTCAACAACCCGACACACTCAGAGATGTTGGTGAGATGCTGTGTTTTTTTCTCCTTCTGTCGGCTTCAGCGTTTCTGTCAAAACACATGTTTGACTTTGATCATGTTGCTGACAAGCTCGTGTAGGAGTGCCTTCATCCATCTGGGAGCTTGAATCCTGGAGCTCCAAAATGCCATCTGAGCAAGAAATCAGGATTCGTTTTGTCTGTATCTGCCTCCGACTACAGCGCAAACCATTTGATTGTGTGTGTGCGTTAGTCTGAGCTTTAGACATCTAAATGCTTGTAAAATATCAGAAATACATGCTATGTGTGTCAATACTGCTCTGCATGAGTCCCAGGGTGCCGGCGACCCACAATATCTAACAGGGTTAGGTAAAAGGACCCGAGTACTGGAAGTTAACTGATCCCAAACGTAGGGCTGGACCCAAATAACCGAAGCACGAGACAAGACAACACACGTGAGGTCACACTGGGCTCTGGGAAACACTGATCAGCATTTTTAACTTGTATAATAATAATCAACAGTGAAGATACTGGTGAGCTGCAGCCCTCGCTGAGCCTCAATCACCACCTGGTCGGTCTCTCTGAACGGCAGAGTTCCTTCTATGTTTACTTCACACCAACACCGTGACCAGAGTACGACTCGCTCTTTTATTCAGAAGTTAACAACCTGGTGTGATTAACAATACCTGGCTGCAGACGATGAACTCTAACAGCAACAAGGCCAACAGGTGATGTTTCAGTGAGCTGCGTACACCAGCACCGTGTGCATACTGTATGGGAACGTGTTCTAACGTGTGACAGGAAGCAGTGCAGCGTCGGCTTCTGTCCACTAACACAACTGTAAGAGGCCTTCACATGGACACAGGTAGATTAATAGCAGCTCAGCCTCTACGTGGACAACATGGCATCAGTGCATGTGCCTACATTACCATCTCCTTCCACATGATACGCTTTCTAATCGGGTCGATTAGAGCCTGATTGATTGGTTTGCTGTGGATCAATAAAATGCTACAATCAGCCAAATGCATGAACATATACGCAGCTCTCACACACACACACACACATCTTTAAACATGCACACCGCTGAGCTTTGATTTCTACTCACCACCACTTACCATGAAGGTCTATGATGTTCATATGTGCATCTGATGCAGTCAGCAATATTCTAAGCAATGACCACTCCATCACCACAGATCTATCAAAACCGCCGCACCGGCCCATGCATGACCGAACGTGCACGTGCACGTGCACAGGCCTGTGAATAATCACACTGCTGTCGTACACGGTACATCAGGCATTATTCTACAGCCTGTGTTCAACCTGTGCAGCTAGTTTTGGGAACATGACGGAGGATTAAGAGGGAAAATAAGACAGTGTGCAAAAATAACAATCTTCTATTTTCTCCTGTGAATATGCTAATTTACTGCCAGCTGTGCTATTTCAGCTTTTCATGGTGCTTCTTCATAAAAACAATGTTATTAATGAACTCCAATGATCTGAACACAACAATGAATTGAGGATAATAAATGTGTGTTCCAGGTCCAGAATCACAGAGTTCTACCGTTCCTCATCAGACAGAAACCCAGTCTGATCACACACACACACACACACACACACACACTGACAGAGGACAGGCTGACAGCACCACCTAGCTCCACACCACACAAACTGCATCTGAAGCGCATCATGAAGCCACTGCACCCCGATGGCCCACCCACCTCTAGCCCTCACAGGTTGGCACTGTGCTCACCTGTGAGCTTCATCCTGCAGCAGAAGAGCTGCTCTGCCTGTGAGAAGCAAAGAGAGGCAGACTGACATATGTCGTGTTCTCTGTCTGTCTGTATGGAAACACTTGGATGAAGCTCTTTAAACTCTGTAAACCAGCTGAGCGTTTCTATCGGCATGTCCTCATTCCCTTCTGATGTGATGCCAAAGTTTAAAACGGGCATGTTTAGTCTCGGGACATAACTCTGAAGCATGCACCACTAAGAGCTGAGCTGCTGTCGTGTCGAGTTCAGGCCACTCGAGCAAACCAACGCTCTCTGAAGTTAACATGAGAAATATTGCTGTTAAAGCCGAGCACGGTTCTGTGTGACCACCATGAAAATAATTGTGCAGATCACAAAGAGAATTTGAATGAACCCTGAGGCAGGTCAGCTCTTCCATGCTCGGCTACGTACACGGTGGCCTTTTCGTCTTCCATCAGCAGATATTCCTGCTTAGCCCAGTTTCCCCTCCGGCTTCACTTTCCTCCTCTCTGTTGCTTCCTATCCTCCCTCCGCCCATCCTTTGCCTATCCTCTCCTCCGGTTGCCTCCGTTCTCGGTTACTTTGCTTCCTCTCATTTGCCCTGCCTCCTGTCTTCGCCTCCTCCTCCTTCGCTCTGCCCTCTGCAGCTCCTCTCTCCGGCCCAGCCTCTCTCCTCTGAGTGCTGGTGGTTCCTTACAAATCAGCTGATGTAAATCATCATGTTCCAGCACTTTGCTCTATTGGACACACTCACACAGCAACAAAGAGCTTATTGATTAGCACATGAAGCTGATACGCCCGCGCTCACTCTCTCCATCTCCATACTCTGTTTATAATCCCACGACTTCATTCCTTGATGTTTCCTGTCTTCCATCACACTTGTTCTCGTCTCTTGCGCTGTTTAAACGTCTTAAATGCAGCGGCTGACAGAGAGAACATTAACGACAGATTTCAGCACAGATAATAAAACACAAAGGACGTGCATGCTGTACATCAGAAAGGCATTTACATCCACGCCGTAGAGGAGCGCAGGGACAGATGTATTAGACACACATCTCCGTGACCTCTCCGCTGCAGTCCATCCATCGCTGTGCCAATCGATAATTAGGATGATGTTGTCTCTGGACAGAGAATATGAATGAATAAAATGTGCCTGCTCAGCGGTTTGCAGCGTGCATGTGTGTGTGCTGACCCTCTATTGATCTCCAGTCACCTCACCTCCCAGCGGAGCAGCACACGTCCAGACAAAACAGGCGGGAAGGAAAAGATGAATGAGGGACAGAATTACTGTGAAGAATGAGAAGCAGACATGAAGACGTGGAGAGAGGAGGAGGAGGAGGAGACACACACAGGAAGACTTTATAGAGAGATCTGTCCTTCAAAACAGGAAAAGCAGAAAGCTTTCAGCTGTCCGACGTGCAGCAGCCTCCATCAGCACCAGCAGAACCGATGCTCAGTGACTTTGTGAACTTCAGACACACAGAACTTCAGTGTCTGTCACACAGCCAAGATATAATGACAGCTTCTGCTTCCCCAGTCCTGCAGATGGTGTGTGTGCTTGTCTGCATCCATATTTGCATGAGCGTGCGCGGCTGTTTGTGTCCCTACATATATGTAAGGAGGACATCCGTGCACGTGGGAGCGTGTGTGCTCGCCATCTAGCACCAGCTCCCCGAGGCTGTGTGTAGACCACACTTGGCCATATGGAACAGCATTATGGAGACACACAGTGGCACAGATGGACGCATTCTGTGCAGGCCATATTCTCAATGATCTACCAGGAGCAGCCTAAATGGCAGCACTCATAAACCAGAGAAAACTGAAAGGCACACTCTGAACACAGGGAAGTCAGTGTTGGTGCATCAGATCTATGACACAGTCTGACAGCTGCTTTAACTGAAGGTTAGTAGTCTCATGGTACAGCTCAACCAGGATCAGCTGTGTGCTGCTCATCTTTTCATGTCAGCTACTCTAATATTTCAATGTGCCTCTTTGTGATGAACGCAGAGCAAACAGCAGATCAGGAACTGGGGGAGTCCTGGTCAGGTGTTCTGGTCCTGATCCTAAGCGGAGGTATTTGAGGTTGTGCTGTGTGTCTGCAGGGAGGACACCAGCCAGAGGAGATAACAGCGTTCTGGTCTGTCACCAAGGTATCCCACGCATTACTGCTAACAGCAGTCTGGGTTCTGTGACTCTGACTGGTTGGAGCAACGGCCAGCGTTCACACAAAATGAAGAGCTGCTTCCCTTGAAGTTCTGGACTCCAACCTCTGAAAACGGAGAGATAACCGACGGATTATTGTCTGAGTTCAGCAGATCTGTATTCTGCTCAGCGAGGAGTCAGAGCCTGGAAGTTTGTGCACAACAGAAAGTAATGGAAACAGCAGCCCAGTGGACAAAGGGACTGGCGGTTCTGGAGGGTTATTAATCTGTCTGCATCAGTCCCAGTCCTGATCCTTATTGTTGGCCCGATACACATCAGAAGCTGTATTCTAGTAAAACACAACTTAGGAGCACCACACACCAGATCCTCAAACACGACAGTGAACATTAACAGACATCTTCTAACAGTTGGATCACAGACTGAAGAATACGGCCGAAACTAAGGATCATGATTGTTGTTTGTTATCCTTGAAAGATTGAGATGGATGAACAATATGCACTGTGGTTCTGGAGAGGCCTGGATATCACATCCAGCGCTTCGTCTCACAAAACCTCCTGAACTCACACGTTATGTCTACAAAACAAAACCTCTGTGACAAATTACCTCGTCGTACACGATTCACTCCTTCATCAACTCACCCAACAACAGTCTGGGTCTGTCTGTTGTAATCAATCTATCCGACAATGAGAACAGACCATGTTTTGACTGCATCCAAGTCTTTCTCCTTGTGCGCAGCACGGCCAAAAAATGCAAACTCCCAGTTGTTACACAGCGTTTAAAAAAGATCTCACTCCAAACCCAAGGACACTGGTATCCTCCATTCTCCTCCACAACCACTCTCACAACACCTCTGCTGTAAGGCCCTGGCTCTGCAACAACACTCATGTCCACCATGTGAATGATTTATATATCTTATATGCACAGAGCTGTAAAAGTTGTCAGGCTTTAGTTGGTCGTACTCACATCCCTGGTAGCTCATGTGTCTCGCCTTCGTTCCTTCATCCTCTCTTTCCCAACATCTTATCTCCTTCAACTGGCTCTCCACATAACAATGAACGTCTGAGTGGCTTTTGAAGCAGGATTTGCTGTCTGTCAGATGTGACTGATTAGACTGCACACACACACACACACACAGTGTTGATGGCTGTTATCTGAGGATTAACATGTCAGGATGCTGAGCACTAATAACTGGCGGCTGGATCATTGTGCTGCGCTCATATATGCCTGCATACAGACCCAGAAACACACAGAACCTACAGAACAGATTAAATCAGACCTGCTACTAGAACACATGTCACTGGGCTTCTCAGGAGGGCCGATAAAATGAGCAGAACACACGATTAGAAAATGTTGGTTAATGATCCTCGATTTTCTTATTTCCTTGAAGAGATGAAAATAAAAAGCCACATTCGTGTGAACGTTGAAACTTTGAGCGTGTCTGGTGGAGGCTGTCGCTCTATCTGATGGAGGACCGCCGCTGGAGGCATTCACGTCTATAATCTGCAACCACTCTGGGGATTATGGGGTTAACTGCTGAAAGGTTGTCTCCTGACCCCCAGACAGCTTATCTTCTTCAGAGCTGAAGGAGAACAATCAATCTTGCCACACCACTTCAAAGCTCCCCAGAAGAAAAATACTTCCAGCATCATTAACTGTTTCTACACACGACACAATCTCACCGTCTCAAATCAACAATTTCCCGTGAATAACAGAAGAAGATGGAGTAACCTGGCACGAAGCAGCCGCCGTGATGCTCGGATCAGGCAGTAAGCAGGACACGGTCCTACGGTTCACATGTCATACTTTAAACTGCTGTTATTTCATTACAGGAGCTTCACATTTAGTCAGATGGGTTTATTACTAGAAGTACACATGACACCAGCCATACTTAATGTTTATGCAAAATCCACTGCAGTTCTAAAAATCTGTTGATGTGTGTTGGGTTTAAGTGTTCTGGTGTCGTATTAGAAAGATTTCTGATTCTCTGTAAGGTTTCAGTAGCTCCTGATGTTCTTTGATTGATCGACAAACGAACCATCTGCTCCTGTTGTTTTTACTTTCAGAAGTGTCTATGCATCTTTTTTGACAATCATTTGTGAGCATAATCCTGTTCCAGCTTTAAACTGTTGTGCCAGTATGGTGCCAGGTGCCGGTACTGGCCAGTGCCAGTACCGTGCCAGTACGGTACTGTACCTCTAAAGCTGTGTCCGCTTCACACTTCAACCTATCAGCTGTTTATATGTCCACAAGCCACTGTGAAATGGGACACTACTGTCATCAGATGATTACAAATTAATGCAAAAATCTGAAAACATGAAGTGTTTCACAACGATATTTTTCACTCCAGTACTACCAACTAGCAGGTGGGGCTTTCTATCATCTCGTACCGTGCAGCATGGAGATGAGTGCCGGTGTGCTCGAGCTGCAGTGAGCAGCAGAGGTGGAGAAACTACAGATCTGCACCTCAAAGAGGAAGTACTGGTGCAGACAGGACATAAAACATCCTAACGTGTAACGCTGATACCCAGACAGGAGGTTCAGGTGTTTAATGATTACCTGAGTCCTGTTCCAGGACATGTGTCCTATGAGCTGACAGGCAGCAGGGGACTGATGGAGGACCGACCCAACACCCAGGGAGAGAAATGGTGCTGAACGGGTGCTGCTGGACTGTATAATGCAGAGATCACACATTCACCGGCTGACTGGGCTGTTTCTAGATGGCCTATTCATCAGACACATTAATCAACCAACATGGTGACGTTCTGGAGGAAACTTTAATAAATCGATCAGTGTGCTCAGGCAGCCAGTCCATGATGCTCTGGAGCTGCAACAAACAAATTTGTACCCGACAAAGAAACACCCGAGCGCCGTCCGTTAGCTCAGACCTTTGTTCAAGTGCTGCTGCACAGATCCACCACAGGTACAGGTTAGCTAGCAGCTAGCACGTTCAACACTGTGTACCTTAACTATGAAGGACAAAAAAGGCAGCAAAGGGCGCCGCGGTAGCTCCACTGGTGGAGCTGGCGACCCATGTTCAGGGCTACAGGGTTCAAGTCCCGCTCATGGCCCTTCGCTGCAGGTCCGTCCCCAGTTCTTCTCCTCCACTCTCCTGTCTCGACTGTCCCAACTAATAAAGGCCAAAAGGTGAAAGGCTTTGACGCTGATATCTAGGCTCAGCTTTCAGGTAAAACTGTCCGTGCTCGTCCACACAGTCCAGGATACTACTGCAGGACAGAGATCTGAAAGAGCAACGCTACCGACTTCTCTCAAAGGTCATATATGAAGAGAATCCATTTTTCTGATGTTTTTGTGACTGTTCTAAAGTTAAAACTGACTGATTATATACATGTTTGTTCAATAAAAGCAGTTAGCATCTGAAGGCGTGTACCTCTGCCATCAGCCTCCCAGCTGTACCACTGAGGAGGAAGACGTCCACCCAGGGCCTGTGAGACACCGAACTAAGCAGCAGTCATCCCACTCAAACGGTGATGAGCTGCCAATCACAGACTGGGTTCTTCCTGAAGGAGACGGGAACAGCAGCAGCTCGTTGGTTTCACAGCAAACAGCCGTACAGCAGCAGCATGAAGACGCTCTGCCAACACGTGAGACGCTGATAAACAGATTACGGGACCTTTGGATGCTACCTCCAGTCTAAGTTTAATAGCATTTTCCCTGCGTGTGCTTCTCGTTCCATCGCGCTGCTATCGGATGACATGTGACAACAGCATGCGGCGCGGTGTTAGCAGCAGCTACCAGGTTGTAAGGATATGTGACCAGTCTCGTAGCAACAGCCTGGTAGATGACCAGGTCTGCCTCCGAGCATCTGCTGAGCGCCGTCAGCCGAAAATAAAGATGCTGCACGCTCGTAATTTGCTTAAAAATAATCAACACGGTCTTCTGCTTGGTTGCATCATCACACTTCAGTTCCAGTGACGAGAAGCTGCTGGATCAACGGACCAGATCCTAAAGAATAAGGAGAGGAGCTGCTCCATGCAGCTGAATCCTCTGAAACTGCACGTAGGGCGGGAAACTATTAATTACAGTGAGATTACAGTGAGAAGCTATTTTACCAAAATGCAGCTGACAAACATAAAAATGAGGCTGAACTTGTTAAAGATCAGGACAGAGTCGACCCAAATGCCTCTGACCTCTGTGGCCGGGCTTCTCTCGCTGCCTGACTCCTCTATTTCCTGTCCCCAGCCCTCCATCATGCTGTCTTACCTCCACCTACTCAAGGTGAATGACAGGAATTATGTGACGCCCACTCAGGGAGCTGGTGATCTGTGTGTGTGTGTGTGTGTGTGTGTGTGTGTGTGTGTGTGTGTGTGTGTATAGGGTTAGGCAATTAAACGAGCCTGTTATCATCACTCACACATTCAGGGACAGGTTCACTCTTTATAAAGCTCTCACCGCCCAGCGCATTACTCTGTCAATGTATTTAAATCTTTCTGCTAACTGCTGCTAGCCTCGTCTGTGTGTGTGTGTGTGAGTGTGTGAGTGATGACAACACACACACACACACACACAGCATAAATCTGTCCTAAAAGCACACACACAGGACCTCCACAGAGCTCTCCTTTCACAGAGGGCTGACATGAGAGGTGGTCCCTGTAACATCTCTCTGATTGAGGTGAGGAGTAAAGCTCACCGTCATTACATTAGTCTTCCAAACAGATCACATCATCTACTCTCAAGGCCTTCAATCAAACTCCTCTTCATGCTAAATGATGTGTTCTCAAAGCAACAACGCACCTTAAAACAGACAAAAACTCTCACAGGTAGGTCTTAACACGCTGTTAGAACAGCAGAAAACCCTGTCTGAGACTGAGGTGTCTACGACTTAAAGATCTCTGTTGCTATACTCTAAATATAATGAAGGACAAAATCAGACTGGTGGGTCTGCTATATAAAACAACTTCCTATGTTTCAGGAGCAACCAGGGTTATTTCGATGGGCCACATCTTGTACAATAACAGGACTAGTCATCCCTGAAGGCGATGAGAAGCTCAAGTTCATGAGGTTTGTTATTCCTAATATGTGAATAAATGTTAGAGCTTCGATCAAACAAACATTTGTTCCCTTGTTCTGAAGTGAGAGTTGTTTAAAGCAGAGAACAGAGAAGGAATACGCAGGCAGGAAACTGTTCCCTCAGCATCACCGATCACACGACGGACCAGTTTATTAGTTACTCCATCCACAGCAGAACCCACATCCAGGCTCTTCATCAAGACAATTCATCATCACAATGAATCCATGATGATGTGGACTCCATCACAATAACAATTAGCAACACACACACGCACACGCACACGCACACACACACACACACACACACACACACACACACACACACACCCCGGTTCATGCGGTATCCATCTATTAGGCGGGTCCCAGGTGCAGCTGTGTTTCCTTAATTAAGAGCCGAGGTGCATGAAGAGTACGGGCTCCATCGTTTATCATGCTGGATATTAACCCTTTCACTTTCACCTTGTCTGCTTCATTTCAATCACTCCGTTAACCCTTTCTCTATCACTTAGGATCAGTCCTCCATATCCTGCTGCTGAGCTGCCTCATGCCGTCACCTCATGCCCACCTCATACACTTCTGCCATTAACCCCACATTTGTCTTTATTCCACTGTCTCCTCCACAGTTCTTTAATTACCAGCCTGCCTCTGCCTTACATTTTATTCACTCTGGCAATTAACCCCTTTCTCTCGTGCAACCTCCTCTTCCCCTTTTCATATGCTCTTACAAATTGCACCTATCCGTCACGCTCTCACCCTCCTAATGCCCTCGCTCTGGTCGTCGTCTCTCTCTCTCTCCCTCTGGTGTTCAGGCTCATCCTCCCCCCGGCAGCTTCTCCCTCTCTTTAGTCAATTAACCCCCCTGGTGGCTGGCTAAGGGTCAACATATGTATCAGGCCCGGATCACATCTGTATGTGCCTTTGACAAATGAAGGCTCCACACACACACACATGCAGGCGCACGAAGGTGTGACTCAAAAATGATTGGATTCATTAGAGGAAAGTGTGAAAGAAAGAAAGAAAGAAGTAGTGGTGAAGGGGAAGGAAGGGGGTGAGAGGAGAGGCGAGGCCGAGGAATTACTAAATGCTTGTCGAGAACTCTGTAACACGGTGAGAGAAGAGAGAACGAAAGGAGGCCAGAAAAAAATAACAAGCGCTGGAGGAAGACTGGTATTAACTAGATGATTTAATAGAGTGACAGGTACTGAGAGCTAAGACAGAGACACGGTGTGAAGGCAGAGACAGCGAGGAGAACCTCTGGACAGACTGGGAGGAGGAGGAAGCACAAAGAGCTGGGCAGGAGCATTGAGGCTCATTATGGTGAGATCCCACTGTTGTCTCCTCTTTATCACATCATAATGAGCAGCCTCTCACAGATAACGATGCATGAGCCCAGCCTGGACGACCTTTAGGGGAAACGTCCATTAATTGGAAATAATTGAAGCCACCTCTATCTTAAAACCTGAATGCATCGTAATGTTTAAGGCATCCGTACTCAACACGGCTGTTTCCCTCATTGCTTTTTGCTTCTTTTTATTTTTTACTTTTCTGCCATACCTTCTATTTTTACTTTAGATAATTTTCTAACTTTTGTAATCAGCATATTGATCCGAGAGAAGAGACCACATTCAATCAACAGCATCAATAGTTAGCACGTTAGCATGCATTGCTGTGAATTCAGTAACAACAATAGCAGCACTCCTGGCATTATATAACACTCCATGTGCTTTGTCTATTGAATAATAATTGAGACTCCTGTTTGAATCAGAACCAGTGACTTAACGTATGACCCATCCATCCATCGGTACACGACGTGCACACACCCACAGACACAGAGACGAGGATGCGTGCATTTAGCAGATGGCTGCTGGTTAAGAGAGTGTGAATGATAAAATGTGCCCACTACTCCACTGCCTTGTCCATTATTCCACTCCAGTGCGTTTGAAGAGTGTGAGTGTGTGGAGGTACATCGCTGTGGAGCTCTGGGCGGCACCACGTATCTGTGTCTAAGTGAAGCCATCTCATTATGTCACTCGTGTCGTAAATGAGCAATATTAAAATTAAACCATTAAATTAAAGCATTAAAAAGAGCCATTTAATTTTTTGCTCTGTTCTGCTTTTATTGTTTCTGCCCACTGTGTGTGACGGCTTGTAAGCAATCAAACTAATGGAACATTACGGACCCACTCCAAGTGTGCCACGCCAGTGATGCTGTATTACCCATCTGTGTACGTGATGGAGTGAAACCCAGCGTGCCGTTAACACATGAGGCTGAGTGACTTTAAAGGTTTAGTTTGGAGTCATTCTGCTCCTGATGTTCAGTCCGGGCCACGTCGAACCAACAACATCTGTCATGAAACACCACAGTGGACATCAGGCTGGAGTGAGCACATGCATGCAGAAAGAGACAAAAGTTTACTATTAAATAACGGCATGTGCTGTAATTGCAGTTAAATGACTAATGTTTAACTGCAGTAATCTGTGACTAATGCATAGCTAATCAACTGCCTCCCTCTGAGTCTCTCGATCTGCAGATAGACTCCACTGATGATGGCAGCCAGTCGTCTCATCAGGTTACGGCGTCATTGTTCTGCTCTGCAGCTTCAGTGAAGGACAACCGTCACCAGCTGCAGCCCAAGACGATGAGTCTGTCCATGAAACGAGAGGTTCAGTGACGAGGCAGCTAACGCAGCGC